>NW_017804009.1:1802201-1855630 GCF_001625305.1 Branchiostoma belcheri | reverse complement strand
TGTTAGCGGGATAATTCGAGAATCTGCAAATGGATGTTCACGATTTTTTGCGAGCAAGTTACCGTTGACGATAGCAAGATAAAGTTCGGAAATGGGCGTCGTGGGAGGTCCGTACGTTACTGCAGTAACACTGGTCGCTTTAAATTTAGAAAAGACACCAGCAACCCCAAGTATGAAATTCCAGGCAGTTAGCATTATGGAATTATTACATTTTCTCATTAATTATGCAAATTATGTATTAATTTACATAATCAATATCTGCCTGTGTTTCTCTCGTTCTCAATTACATGTCACAAGCTTGAATAGTCCTACAATGTAATGCAGCTGATTTATAGAATTTCTCCATTAATTATGCAAATTACATCCAGATTTGCATAATTGCCGCATAATTATACCGACCATCACGTAAGCTACCTACATACCAAAAGTCACGACGATCCGTCCACCGGTTCTTGAGTTATCCTCTTTTGAATATTTTCAAACAGATAGACCTGCAGTTCCTGAGCAAGCCGCTAGGGGCCCAAGCTCACGCCACTTCTTCCCCAACAAAAGAGCTACCTACCATCCAGATTTCGTCACCCCAGCATGTGTAGATCATGAGATATCAAAACTGGAAGTTCAGCTGCAGTACCACAACAAGCCGCTAGGGGGTCCAAAGTCTAATCATTTCCAGGTCCCATCAAGACCTACCCACCCACCAAATATCAAGATAATCCACCTAAGCTTTCTCAAGTTATGCTGTTGACAGACTATAGGCTATCAAAAACTCATCTGTAAATCCTCAAATACACAAAAGGGAGATAAATCCCCAAGCCATCGCTAATACACGCAGCTAATAGCAGGTAACAAGATCACAAGTTTTTAAAGGCTAATAACAGGTCAAACCATGAAAAATGTCAGACTTTTTGGCCATAGTTTAAAAATATACATTCTTCTGTCCTTCTTACCAGAAAACTGGGCCTTTCTTTCAAGAAAAAAAATTATCTAAAAAAGAAGTACCAAAATAAATCGTCGGTGTACACACTGCTAGTATGGCAATTACCCATGACCCGCAAGAGGCCCTCTTTTGGCTCACTGTGCCCCACCGCAGTACTCAGGTCAAAATAAGCGTATACGTCCGACAATCGCCCGGACGCCGAAACTTCCCTGCCTGATCCTGTCAGTAATAAACAGGCTTTCATCTCAAATCCTTTTTAGATCAGGTCGTCTGAGGGATGAAAGGGATTTTATGGTGGACCTAAACTCACACTGTTCGGACACAATCATTTTTTGTCGGGTACCGTGGCCGACAAGTACAAAATTTTACACCGCAACTTTTGGTGTTTTACACCGCAACTTTTGGTGTTTTACACTGCAACTTTGGGTGTTTTACACTGCAACTTTTTCTGTGTTTTACACTGCAACTTTTGCTGTGTTTTACACTGCAACTTTTGCTGTGTTTTACACTGCAACTTTTGGTGTTTTACACTGCAACTTTTGGTGTGTTACACTGCAACTTTTGCTGTGTTTTATACTGCAACTTTTGCTGTGTGGAAAACTTACACCCCTCCCCTTTTATAATGGACGGTCCCCCTGTCAGGTCAAAGGTGACAAAGATGGCGGCGGCCTGAGAGTCCTTGAGGCCGCACAACACAGTATTCATGGGCGAACCCCGTAGTCAAAAGTAGTCCGGGCACAAAGTAGTGCTACACAATACTAGGGAAGGGTGCAGAGATTGTTCTGTGCATGGCATCGAGACAGAACCTTTGCTAAATGTTAGAGGAATACGTCAGTTTTGAGACTGTAAAAGTTGGATTATGGTGCGTGTTTAGTCGGCGTAGATTTGCGCTTGGATACTTGTCCCGCCTAGTACTGTGCGTCGGCTGCAGTTCCATGACCTCCGCAGTGGCGCTAATAAAAGAGGGCGCGAGAAGAGAACTAGCCGGCAAATTTAAGCTCATTTTCACATATTTCGTACACTATACCCTGAAATTAAGCATATCAAAATTCTGAACCTTGCTTGTGCACCCTAGTATGATTTTCCGTGAGTCGAAGTGAGTCACTTTGGGGTCCTTAACTATAGAAATCCCCATAGGGCTAATACTGTGTTGTGCCGCCTTGATAAATTTGTTGTGACGCAAAAAGCAACATAATTTGTAATCACTGGACCTGGTCGAAACATTTTTAAATTTATCCCGATCTATAGGCCAAAGCTAGAAAAACCTTTAGAAAAAAACTAACGTCACAACGTAGCCAAGCTTTTCCTCTAAAAAACTTATGCACGAAAAGGATAACTCAGTCGACGTAGTTTGCATGCCATCGTTGTCACCTTTGACCTGATAAGGGGACCGTCCATTATAAAAGGGGAGGGGTGTAAGTTTTCCACACAGCAAAAGTTGCAGTGTAAAACACAGCAAAAGTTGCAGTGTAAAACAGCAAAAGTTGCAGTGTAAAACACAGCAAAAGTTGCAGTGTAAAACACAGCAAAAGTTGCAGTGTAAAACACAGCAAAAGTTGCAGTGTAAAACACCCAAAGTTGCAGTGTAAAACACCAAAAGTTGCAGTGTAAAACACCAAAAGTTGCGGTGTAAAATTTTGTTCTTGTCGGCCACGGTAAAATACCCTGTACGGCAACGATACAAAACCTCATATAGCCTATGCTCTGGTAAATATTCCTGGCCACCTATCTGCCGAGTGGCGTCGTACAAATGTATATGGCAAACCCGGCCGGACCCGGAAAAAACACCTGCAGCTCTAGATAATTCCGCTAGGTGCGCTCCTGACCCGGAGGCGTTAATTCTTTCCCCTCGTCAACCTTTCACCCTCACGTGACGTCAGCACCAGAATTTCCGGATGAGTCACTTCGTCATCATCTGTGTGTAAATTATAGCTGTGTGACTTTCTGTGTTTCTGGTCACTCCCAACGCTTTAAAACACCTTGTAGCAGGACAGACAAGCCTTCAAGATGTCGAACATGGAGAAACCCCTCTTTAATCTGAAATTCGCGGCCAAGGACTTGCAGAGGAACGCCAAGAAGTGCGACGAAATGGAGAAGGAGGAAAAGAACAAGTTGAAGAAGGCGATCCAGAAAAACAACATGGAAGGCGCCCGCATTCACGCCGAGAACTCCATCCGACAGCACAACCAGTCCCTCAACTACCTGCGGATGAGTTCCAGGATAGACGCCGTGGCGCAGAGGGTACAGACGGCCGTCACCATGAAGAAGGTGAGTGAACCAGCTAAACGTACACACTACAGTGACAGGGCTCGAAAAAATTCTTTCTGCATAACTGCACTGGTGCAAGTACTTAAAGTTAAATAACAATGAAAACTACCTTCACTCAAGGAGGTTCAAAAAGGATTTTTTTTCAACATCCTTGCTTCACCAGACAAGTTTTACCCGCTCCCATCAGATTTTAAGAAGAATGGATCATATTTATTAAAAACTATTCAGATACCACTGCCATCCTTTCTTTTATACTACTAGTAATGTATAGTTCACAGTCAGTGCAGCAAATAAACATCTACATCCACATCTGTTTATATAAACATGGACCAGTGCAGGTAGAAATTCAGAAATACCTGCACAGCAACAATTTTATCTGCACTAAGGTGCATATCATTATCATTTATATTATGCACACAGTATTTCGAACCCTGACATCATGTATACACTTGTATACTAGTAGTGCTTAGACAATGACCTTGCGAGGTACCATTATTAATTATATTATGGTTGCCTGAATTGCACCGTGGTTAACTTGCTCTTAGAATGTTCTTACTAAATTAATGTTTTTTTTTTAAATTCTTACATGTGTACATGCAAATTATTTGAAGACATATGCAAATCAGCCACCTGTTTTTTTACCACTTGCTGGCTGTGACGTCATCGCGATCCCAAGTGTATTGCTCATTATACATTTTAACGTTTTATTTGCAAATGTACTTAGGCCACAGCAAGTAATTTTTATGGATGACATCAGCGCGAGCATTGATTTTTGCCTGATTTTGGGGGGAAAAAAAGAAATTTTGTTGCCCTCTGACAGTGGTCAACATGCCGAAAATGGGCAGAGATATCTGTTCCCATGCTATGAAGAGAGGAGACAAGAAAAGGGCTCTGACTTAATGTTTTGTTTTTTACTTTGATGCAGTGATATGTGATGCTGGCTGTGTATATGTGATGTTCCCACTGTATCAAAACCGTTACAATAATTGAGTCAAAATTTGAAGATGTAGGAACCTTGTTTTTTTCGGCCCACCTTTTTTTTTTTGCCCACTCGCATTAGATTTGGAGTCTGTGGAGGATATCATCCATAAAATTTACTTGCTGTGGCCTTACTAAAAACATTGCTCATTATACATTTTAATGTTTTCTTCACAATGTCACTACCCAGGTGACGCAGGACATGGCTGGCGTGGTGAAGTCCATGGAATCTGCGATGCGCTCCATGAACCTGGAGAAGGTCACCGCGCTCATGGACAAGTTCGAGCGGCAGTTTGAGGATCTGGACGTCCAGTCCGCGCAGATGGAGGACGCCATGAGCGGCACCACGACCCTGAACGTCTCGACGGACCAGGTGGACCACCTGATGCGCCAGGTGGCTGATGAAGCTGGGTTAGAGTTGAATATGGAGCTGCCCCAGGGCCAGACCAGCACCATCGGCACACCCTCCACCGCCTCCGAACAACAGGACGAACTGTCACAGATCAATTCTTCATAGTTTCTTAGCTGTTTAGTTAGGCCAAAAATCTATGTAATATCATGGTGTGGTGTTAAATATATAGGAATAGCACAGCATTCACAAGCTTTTGTTATATTCGGTCTAACTCTCTATTATAGATGAAGCCAAAACTCTGGAAGAGTCTATGTGCTGATTGCTTTGCACTGGTATTATGCAAGATTACTCTTTGTTACCTCTGGGGAAGGAGACATCCTTCTGCGGAAGGGTATTAAAATAGTTTGGGATTTTCATGTTCGCAGCTGTTTCTCGCATTGGGGCGGACGGTATTTGTTTTGCTATTGGGCTGTAGATGATGCACGTTCTTTTGCTTTTATTGTAGATGTGTTTTCGGGCGTGAAAATTAAGACTTTTGGTGGCACCCGAACACCCCTTTGACCCTGAAAATGGTCGCGCACATTGACCTTTGATGTATTATCGGTTTGGTCCACTTTCCTTACACTTCGCACAGAGGGGTGTCCAGTTTCAATAAATTCTCTGTTTGAAAATATGCGCCAAAACGCTGTTTTCCACGGCTGCATATCCAGATTTAGCCGGCAAATTTAAGCTCATTTTCACATATTTCGTACACTATACCCTGAAATTAAACATATCAAAATTCTGAACCTTGCTTGTGCACCCTAGTATGATTTTCCGTGAGTCGAAGTGAGTCACTTTGGGGTCCTTAACTATAGAAATCCCCATAGGGCTAATACTGTGTTGTGCCGCCTTGATAAATTTGTTGTGACGCAAAAAGCAACATAATTTGTAATCACTGGACCTGGTCGAAACATTTTTAAATTTATCCCGATCTATAGGCCAAAGCTAGAAAAACCTTTAGAAAAAAACTAACGTCACAACGTAGCCAAGCTTTTCCTCTAAAAAACTTATGCACGAAAAGGATAACTCAGTCGACGTAGTTTGCATGCCATCGTTGTCACCTTTGACCTGATAAGGGGACCGTCCATTATAAAAGGGGAGGGGTGTAAGTTTTCCACACAGCAAAAGTTGCAGTGTAAAACACAGCAAAAGTTGCAGTGTAAAACAGCAAAAGTTGCAGTGTAAAACACAGCAAAAGTTGCAGTGTAAAACACAGCAAAAGTTGCAGTGTAAAACACAGCAAAAGTTGCAGTGTAAAACACCCAAAGTTGCAGTGTAAAACACCAAAAGTTGCAGTGTAAAACACCAAAAGTTGCGGTGTAAAATTTTGTTCTTGTCGGCCACGGTAGTAAACACCTCCTCAGCAAACACCCACTGTACAAGTTAAGTTTTGGTTTCAATCGAAAAAAGGGGCCCTGCTGGGTAGTTCCCGGACTGTTTTTTGACACTTTCGGGCGTGACCCTAGCTTGGATGTTATCCAGATTTTCGCTCCGCAACGCTCGAAAAAATCACGATGGTACCTAGGCTAGCATGACCCCTGCGGCTGCCGGGCTATTTTTGCCCGTCCGGGACCCGAGAAGAATTTAACTCTGACTTAAATTCTACCCGGGTCCCGTTGACGTGAAATCGTCGTGACCTATAAACCGTGAGGACACCGAGAGGTACCCCTCCGGTTCCCGACAGACCACCGGGACAAATTTGCTACGTCTTCAGCATCTTCTGTTTGGATGTCTGTGCGACCACCTCCTTGGTACGACACATGCAGTCCTCTCAGAGAAAGAACTAAGTGAATGTAAAACGAGGGGCACAACCCGCCGTACGTGCAACTGCGTGCTGTTTGCTTGCAAAAACGTGGGCACATTTGTGGGATTCGCAATAGGTGAGTACCGCCTCCGTACGGAATCCAACAGATATTGGAGCACTTTCACACTTCTGCGCATCGCTATGCGTATGAGTTACGTTCGTACGTACGCAGCCGTACGCATAATACGCGCGTCATATGCATCTCAGTCGTTTTGTGAAAGTTATATGTACGCCGGCATACGCACAGGACACGCACAGTGCAACTCAGTACGCGGTGTAGTTTTCAGGATGCCCAAAACTACGCTACATACGCTGTTACTCAGGTCATACGTACTAACTACGCAATGCATCGGTCGAGCACGGTAATTGTTACCACGGCAGCGGACTACGGGGCTATATCTCCGACGGGCATCGGCGTAATTTGGGCCAAAAGCTTAACATAACTACCTTATTCAGTTTTTTTCGGAAAAAAAGTGCATATCTTCTTATATCAGATTCCCGAATTTCCGACTTTGCCTCAAACTTGTCCAACACACATATCAGCAGACAAGACAAGAACAGACAACAGACAAGAAACACGATGTAGACACAAGCATTCAGTAAAATTATTCTGTCTAATCACCGAACCGGCTTAACCAGCCTTATGTTCCAGGTGTAGAATTTATTACAACCGGTGAACTCTTGCTAAGCTCCTGGTCAGGTAAGCCAGCTAAAGCTTGCGGATAACACGTGGAAAATGTAAGTACAACATTGTCATTCTATTCGAACATTTTGTCGACTAAAGCTACGGTCACAACCCGCCGTACGTGCTTTTTGTCCGTACGTTTTTTGGGAGGCTACGTCCGCTACGTTTTTTCTGAAAACGTGGGGAAGGAGTGGCGTCGACGCACGTCACTCGCACGGTTGCGCAAGGTGTAAGAGTGTGGTCTGCACGCCACGTCTGGCCGTGAGCGGTTGCGTGCATCGTACGTTGCGCAAGTGGTAAGTGAGTTGTACGTGCTTACAACGTACGATCTCTGTGCGATTGCAACTTTATCGTAAGGAGGCCGTACTCACACCTGCTTCTTCCACACGGCACGTACGGGGCACGCGCGTCGCTCGTACTCGCACGCACGGGTGGTGAATCCGCAGACCGCACGTAGAAAAAGTTTTACATACACTTAAAGTTCTACGGCGTGTCTGCGTGCTCACAAATCTGTAGGATTCCGTACGGAGGCGGTACTCACCACGCACGGATGCCGTTTTTGCACGTAGACAGCACGGAGAAGCACGTACGGCGGGTTGTGACCGTAGCTTTACTGTGGGCTCTCTTTGAATAGTGTCCACTAAATTTCACCTGTACCTTGTTTCTTAAGATTGTCCTGTCTGTCCTCCAAATTTCACTTGTACCTGTCTTGTTTTTTTAATAGTCACATGTGTCCTCAAAATTCCAGCTGTATGTGTCTTGTGGAAAAAAAAAACAACTGTATTGAGTTTTTGTGGGTGGTTGATTCTATCACATCCTACTTGAAAACTCCACGGCATCAAAGCTATACGGCGATAATGAGTGTTTACGAATATCATGTTTTAGTGACTGAACTTCATTCCTTGATACGAAATCTAGTCACCAAAACATAAAATCCAAGCAATGGTCTTGACGTTTGATGAAAAAAAACTGGGAATTGCCGCTTTTTGCAAAATAATTTGTCTTTTTTTCAACTCTGAAATTCTGCATTGCTGATTGTCTGTACTAGTCGGGTGAGTTCAGCTTCAGTGAATACGACTTTGGCTGTACGTGAAAAAATGTCAAGATGTTTGTCAGTGGTTGATTCTGTCACAACCTGCATCTGCTTGAAAACCCGTACGATGAATGTATTTTACTAATACGTAAATATTAACTTAAATTTCCAACTCTGTGATTCTGCATTGCTGATTGTCTAAACTGGTCGGGTGAGTTTTGCTTCAGTGAGGCCGGCTTTTGCTGTTCGTGTCTGTTAAGTTACATCCTTGTCAGTGGTTGATTCTGTAACAACCTGCTAAAAATCTGTAGGTATGGCACGTAAGTCATACAATCCACGATAAATGTGACGGTGCTGTTATTCCTTATTGAATAGCGCCTCCAGTGGCCGTTAGTTGTTGACAGAAGGAGAACCGCTCGCTTGATATCTTTATACAAAATTGCTCTTGGACATATCAATATTCAAACGGAACAATATCTTAAACCCATAGGCGTACCAGGGGGGTTCATACCCTATGTTACGACAGCATTATGTTACGACAGCCCTATGTTACGACAGCCCTATGTTACGACAGCCCTATGTTACGACAGCCCTATGTTACGACAGCCCTATGTTACGACAGCATTATGTTACGACAGCCCTATGTTACGACAGCCCTATGTTACGACAGCCCTATGTTACGACAGCCCTATGTTACGACAGCCCTATGTTACGACAGCCCTATGTTACAACAGCTATTGTTATTGTTATATGCTGACGAACAATTGATGTCGGCGCCTTTCGCATACGTTAATCTCATTAAAGCCAGTTTTTCAAGTTTCCATCCGGTAAAATGTATCCACAAATATTTCTCATCGAACAAAATCATTTCGGATTTGAAAATTCTCTTTTAGGAGTTACGTTTTTGATGGTCTTGTAGCGGGCGGGTTGCATGAAAATCCACGCCGCAGTTCGCTATCCACGCCGCGGTTCGCTAACACTTCCGGCTTGCTTGAAAAGGCACCACTCAATATGGATACATACATTTTCCCAAAAATTCTTAATAATGAATTTCTTTAATGGAGTGTTACTAAGTAGTGGTAGAAACACCGTAGAAAGTAGCGTAGTGTAACTCTCTTCGCCAACAAACAAACTGCAGCTCTGCAAAGATGGCTCTATCCAATCAGAGCGCAGGTCATATGAGGTCAACGAATCAGAGTGTAGAGTTCACGCTGCTACTTACATATTAGCATTATATTAATGAGAAAATGCGCGTATTTTCTTCTACGGCGAGGTAGCGAATGTGTGATGCAAGTTATTTTCCAGCGATTTTCTGACCTTTAACGCCGATTTTTCGCACGCTACGATCACGCTACCATTTGAAACTGTACTGGAGACAACAGATGAGTGATCATTTTACAACCAAGGAGCACTTTTGTTGAATAAAACAGCAATGAAAGCTACGATACAGCCAAGTTATTTTCAAAATTTGTCTCGTGTATGAGAGATAAGATGACACTTCTTTACACCGGAAATGTTGCTAGTACGGAAGAAGTACGGACGAAGCAAGGCTCTTCACTATTAAAATCCGGCTATCGCAGGCGCCACTGGAGGTTACAATTAAATGATGCCGATGTTCGGAGTTTTGCAGCAGAATGTCCTAATTAAGTATTACTGGCGATACGTTTGCCATTTGTAGCAGTGTTTTTTTTTTAATGTCAAAAAAATGTGGAATGCTTGTGGACAGTTTCAACTTGTTAACAAGTGTAAACAAATGCCCCGCCCCCTCAATTAATTTTCGCGACGTGTTCCCTTAGTTAATTAATTCGCGACCCGGCCCTTCCCAACTGGACGGCCTCTCAGGATCTCTGCTGCAGTCTGGCGGAAACACTGTCAGTGACAATTTATTACGTGAACATTTTCTTCGAGATCATTACACTCCATACATTTACAATTTATCATTTGGTGTCTGAACATAGCCATAATCACGTTGAAAAAAGGGGGCGTCAAAACATAGGGCTGTCGTAACATAGGGCTGTCGTAACATAGGGCTGTCGTAACATAGGGCTGTCGTAACATAGGGCTGTCGTAACATAGGGCCGACCCCACCAGGGGTTAGTCATGAATATAAATATCAAGTAATATCTGCCAAAACAGACTGTTTTAGATTTTCTTTTTTGCCACAAACAATAAAAGAGTGTAATTAGCTGCCGGGACAGTTAGTACAAGCCGAGAGAGTGGAGGCCTTTAAGGCCGGACTCCTGGCCGCGCAGTCATAGTCCGTCGTAACCCCCCCCCCTCTCAGTGATACCCCAGTAGGGGTTTTTCGAGAGTATCAAGAAGAAGAAGAAGAATAAATATAATGCAGGGGACTTTATCGGTGTGACTGGTCCAAACCTTACATTCCTATGGCCGAACCCGGGGTCATATTAAGGTCAACTGAGTTGGCGCCGAATGTCAGCCACTCCAGACCCTTGCGATTAAGCCCATATAGTTTTAAGCTCCTCAGCTGCAAGAAGAGAGTAGCCGGCCCAACAAGTAACAATAACAAATAATGTTTTAGTTACTGAGAATTTAGGTCACCAAAATGTAATAAATGGTGAGAAATTGAGAAAATGTTCTTAGAAGAATGTTTACATGAAGTCAATCTGAATTGTATAGGGGATTTCATGTGGATTTGTAATTATATTATGTTTTATTCTCTACGTAGAGCAAGGATGATGAATGGACAAACAAGTGACGTTATCACTGACGTAAGTAACGACGAGTACGTCATCAACCGTGATGACGTTTCCGATGAGCTGATGTCAGTGATAAAGAGCCTGACGTCATCACGCAGATACGTGCCGCAGTGGTACGTGTACGACACACGCGGGTCGGAGATGTGTGAGGAGTGAGTATGCTTTACGTACACGCACGCACGCACGCACACACACACATACACACACACACACACACATACAAACACGCGCGCGCACACACACGCACACACACGTGCACTTGCACATGCACACACACGCACACGCACGCACACGGCACACACATACTCGCACATGCATGCACACATACACATACACGCACGCGCATACACACACACGACACACACACACACACACACACACACACACACACACACACATACATGCACGCACATACACACACGCACACATACGTATGCCCGCACCCACACACGCACCCACACGGCACACACACACACACACAGGAACACGCACAAACACACGCACGCACGCACACACACACACACGCATGGTCTTTCTCTCTCTCACGTTTAGTTTTGTCACCTCTCTTTGTAATAATGTCCTGTTTCGTAATCTCCAGGCAGATCTTTAGGTGACTACAAGTCAGTATCAAGTTGGCCAAGCGGTATCCATTCGCCGTAGCTTCTAACCCTGATTATGAAAAGAACTTTATTGCACATATATTTGTACATTTTAACTGTTCCATCACCCATCTGTTTCTGCTAACATTGCTAGTTTGATGTCTGAAATTGTCAGCAGTCGTTGTGATTATTATGCATTATATATACTTTCCGGTTGTTTGTAATCGCAGATTTTTGTTTGTTTCATTGTTCGTTTTATTTCTTCAGACTGATACAGAACTCAAAGACCTACAACAGCTGGCAACACGAGTTCAACATACTTCAGGGTCACGCAGACGAAATCGTCGCCAAAGTCTCGTTCTCAGCCGTTCTCGTTGATCTCGGCAGCGGAGGGTCCTCCAAAACGCGCCTGGTTATCGAGGCTATGCGGAAGCGACGCGGAAGACTCACGTTTGTGCCTGTGGATATGGCGAAGGGTAACCTTACCTTAGACGTTAGATCCTTCCGCAACTACTGTTGCATCGGTCGACTAGTAGTTCTGACAGAACTTTTCCAGGTACTTCTGTTTTGGGCCGCAGCAGAAATGTCTTCTATATTGTGTATCGAACCCCATTTTTTCCCCATCGTTTAGGATAGAACTACTAGTTATTACCTCCATGAACAAGAATTCGGAGATTTCATACCTCCATGAAATATATGAGTCCTTGTAAATGTTTTTATTTGTCTCATTGACAATGGCAATAAGGTCATAATTAGCATAATCTAGTTTAATTTATGGTTTTCTAAATTCAAATGACAATATTTTTCGTATAAAATTCCTTCCTCATACTTCATTTCAACATGTCCTCATTGATTATGCGAATGACCCCTACATTAACATAATATATGCATAGTGGTGTTAACCTTTAAGAAACTTACACATGTCACAAGGTATAAAATTCCCATCATTCACCAATAAGGCGTCACAGAAATTTAACATAAATTATGCAAATTAGGTCATCATTTTTATAATTGGTATCTGTAGATGTTCCGCCTGCCACAGATTAAATAGATTACATGTATAAAATACTATTATATAAAACACTATAATTATGGTTTCCTCATTAATTATGCAAATTAAGTCCTCATTTGCATAATTTGCATTTAAATATGTACAACCCTCTTTCAGCTACCCACACACCAAAAATGATGAAAATATGTTGTTTCTATCTGGACTTATTGGCTTTTAAAGATTTCGCCAGAAAGTCCCCTGCAGTTCCAGAACAAGCTGCTAGGGGAACCAAACCCACACCACTTATTTCTGACAAGAAAAGCTATCTGTCACTGAAAAGTCAAGACCATAACATGTTCAGGACAAAAGATACAAAAACCAGAAGTATGACAAAGGAGAGTAATTTTACACGATAAATATTGTCATTTGAATTTAGAAAACCATAAATTTAACTAGATTATGCTAATTACGACCTTATTTCCATAGTCAATGAGACAAAGAAAAAACATTTACGAAAACTCATACATTTCATGGAGGTATGAGATCTACGAATTCTTGTTATCAATTATAAAGCCCCACGTCACACATCCAGAACCTTTCCCCGAACAACAGCCGACCAAATTCGATTCAATTCGGATAAAATGGTAGGCGTCAGAATACACCTTAACATCAGTTAACAATGATAGGCTAGTGTTTGAGGGCAATGTCTAGGTAAGTTCCTGGGTGTGTGACGGGCACCCTTTACGCAGTGCCACGCTGTATAGTATGTACATGTATATACTGGAAAACGTTACAGTCTTACAATTGATTGGATTTATTACTATTATTATGATTTGTCAAATGTACGGGTAATACCCCAGACAAATCATGCTCATTTCACTACACGCTTACATCACTACTGTTTATATGCAATAAAAACAAACAAATGAACAAACTGCTACAGTAACACCTACATTTCCGCACCCATTTATGCTGAGGTCACATTTTCAAACCGGGGCCCGGCTAGGCAGTCTTATGGAACGAAAAATATGGTATAAGAGGCAACAAAGCACAAAAAAAGTTGAAAAAAAATAAGAATGAAACCCTCTGGTTGTCCATCGTTTCCGATGGATGAAACCATTTGCGTATATTCTTGATAAAAATTGTTGATTTTTCGTTATTCAAAACAGCCCGGTCGGGCCCCGGTTTGGAAATGGGACCTCAGCATTACACTTAGTCTGTATGTTCACATGCACACGTACAGAGTTTATAGAGTCCTGCGGTCGGCAGCTGGAGAGGGAATACCCCGGTCTGACCGTGGAGCCGTTCGGCGGGTTGTACATGGACGGGGTGCGGCACGCTGCCGCCCGGGAGGAGGCAAAGTTGTTCCTGTTCCTCGGCAACAGTTTCAGTAACATTCCGCTCAGTGAGCAGGGGAAGATGCTACAAGAGATTCGGGCAAACCTAAAGGGTATGAAGCCAAAAAGCAGTTACTCGAGACTGGATATGATTTTGAAAACGTCAGACGTTTCAGCTAGTATCCACTAACTTTCGTCAGTGACTGAGAGATCTAGACCAGAGAGGAAATGCAGGTTTATAAGCACAAACTATTGATTGATATGACTTTTGTTCCATTTTCAACTTCGAAAAATTGTCTTCACTTTATTTGCATCTCAATCAATATTTTGTGCTTATCAACCTGCCTTTCCTCTCTGGTCTCTCAGTCATTGGCGAAAGCTAGTGGATACTAGCTGAAACGTCTGACGTTTTCAAAATCATATCCAGTTGTTTGAGTAACTGCTGTTTGGCGTATCGTATTACCTGGATGTCTAACCTTCATCGACGTATGAAGGCTGCTTTCTTTAACTTGTTCTGAAGACGTGTTCCACGTTATTTGCTTCATATCAATGTCGCAAACAGTGTTACATGAACCTCAACCTCTAGTTTTTATTTTTATTTTTTTTTAAATTGTGAATATCGATTTGTGTGTCCATTGTTGATGTTTTGATGTATTTTATGTCTTTTTAAATGTATTCGCTGTATGTTCCATGTATGTGATTACGTAAGTGTAATGTTTAAGCCCTGCAGGGCTAAAAGGCTTAATTCGAAATAAATGAAATGAAATAAGTAATTTGTTTTCCTGCTGTATTTATTGAGTATGTATGTATGTAAGTATTCATTAATGTACCAAGTGATACCTGAAAAGCAGGTCATAGCACTGGGTGTGATATATATACTGGTAAAATAAATGTGGAGAAAAAAAAGCTAAGAACTGAGACTTCCTTCCCATTTACTGTAGCTGCTGACAGGTTTGTGCTGGGGCTGGACATGAACACAGACCGGGAGACCTTGTTGCAGGCGTACGGGAAACAGTGGGCACCGATATGGCGAGACAACCTCATCAACCGTTTCAATAAGGTAAGGCCACACCGACTTAATTTTATTAATGACGTCTACGCGCGCATTGATTTTGGCCAATTCAAAAAAATCACGTCTGGATCACGTCTGGCCTGGCTCTAGTCCTGTGTACTCCATTGTAGTTAGCGACAATACGGATCCGGTGGTAACTCTGGAGGATGGCACCAAAGCTCCACGACTGAAGAACTCAGTACATACGTACAGTGCCGACTCATAGATTACGCAAAAAGCCAGCATGAGCTGGTTTGTCGTGTACGTCGCTATGCACTGCCGCAAATTCACAATACCATATTTGTATTCCTGTGGTTTGGTAGCATTTTTATTTTTGACCGGAATTTTTTATTCAATCTCCGCGCGCAATAGTTTGGGGATCTTCAGAGGGTGTCATCCATAAAATCTAAGTCGGTGTGACCTAACTTGCATTCTAAAACGTGGTCCATTGTTGTATTCACGTTGTAGAATATGTCAGACACGTATATTCAGTAGTTTTACCTACTAGTATTTATGTGTGGTGCCCAAAAGTATAAAGGGATTCCTCACGTATACGGACACGTACACGTGGCCCACATAACCAAGAACACCAAGGTGGTCCGTATCATCGAGTCGCTCCTGACAAATCGTCGATTCTTTGTTGAAATGGACGGAAAACGCAGTAGGTGGAGAACACAGAAGAATGGCCTACCTCAGGGTTCAGTATTAGCTCCGGTGCTCTTCAACATATATACCAATGACCAGCCGACTTTCAACAACATCCGGAGGTTCATCTACGCAGATGACCTCTGCCTGGCAACCCAGTCGAAAAGCTTTAAAGTCATTGAGAAGCGACTTGAAGACGCCCTGGAGTCTTTACCGGGGTACTACAGAACGTGGTTCCTGAACGCCAACCCGGGGAAGACCCAGGTCTGCGCATTCCACCTCAACAACCACGCAGCATCGAGGAAACTCAGAATCACCTGGGAGGGAAAAGAACTCGAAAACACCCCACACCCAGTGTACCTTGGTGTCACCCTTGACATGACTCTGTCCTTCAGAGAGCACGTCACCAAACTAAGGAAGAAGGTGTCTGCCCGCAACAGCCTTCTCTACAACCTGGTAAACTCCAGCTGGGGAGCGGACCCCAACACCCTCAAGCAGACAGCACTGGCTCTGTGCTACTCCACTGCTGAGTACTGCGCCGCAGTATGGGAGAGGTCTCCCCGCGCTCCCAAGGTTGATGTGGAGCTGAATAGAGCCTGCCGCTCAATCACCGGTAACCTGATGGCTACCCCCCCTGTCAACACTGCACACACTGGCAAGTATCTGCCCACCTGGCATCCGACGAGATGTCCAGACAAGGACAGAGCGAGAAAAATAGCTCAGTGATCCTAGGCACCCGTTATACGGACACCAGAAGGTCCCCCGACGACTGAAGTCTCGCCGCAGCTTCATGACGGCCCGACGCCTCGGGGGCATGACACCAGCGACCCTCAGGATAGAGCTGTGGAAGGAGAGTCACCCAAGTAACAACAGGGCACTCCCTCCCCCCAGCGAGACACTGCCCCCAGGGACCGACTTGCACAGAAGGGACTGGGTCGCCCTGAACCGGGCAAGGGCTAAGGTGGCCAGGACAGGGGACAACCTGGCACGGTGGGGCAAGTCCACCAGTACAACTTGCAGCTGTGGAGAGGACCCACATTCAGCACCTGATGAAAGGTTGCAGGCTTGGTCCTACCTGCACAGACACAGATCTCCAGGAGGCCAATGAAGCAGCGCGGAACTGACTGCAGTGGATTGGCGACAAGCTATGATGATGACGTATACGGAGCATGTTTTCGGGTTATTTCAAATATTTTTTTATTCACCAACATAGAAACTTACAGGACACAGTGGTGGGTAAATCTAACAGGTTGCTAAACTTAGCTGACCACTGACAAAGAAGAGTACATACAATCGTAAATTGTAATAACAAAACAACAAAAGTAACAAAACAGCAAATTGAAGCGATGACATGTAATAACAAAACAGGAACAAGTAAAAAAAACAGCAAATTGACAATATCAACGATGACATGTAAAAGAGGATCATAAAAGATTTTACCGAAATAGAAGGTTTACCAAAGGCAGCTGAACACATTCAGTTATTTGTATATAGGGAAGCACTAGTATACATAATTGATTTACTTTTTTAACATAACATTTTTAACATAAATTTCATCTTAACGATTTGTTGCACAAGGAAATTGTTCCTCAAGCAGCCGGATAGATTGAACCTGATTTTGAAAAATGGCATCCACTACTTGAACAGGTAGTTTATGCTACTTGAAACGTCTGACAGTGTTCAAAATCTAACAAGTCACTTGCAACAAGAACAATTACTTTGTTTAAAATTAAAACTTTTGGTCCAACACAAAAAATTCTCTCACCTAGAGCTTTCAGCCAGTCACTATGGTCTTCCTCAGTAGACTGACCCAGTGAACCTTGCCACGTGGCTTCTTTGAAGTGTGACGTCAACACTGGGTCAAAGGTATCTGGTAGACGATGTCGGCCCCCGTTGCGGTTCAATGAAGGGTGATGGGCCGCGATGTATATGACCTCCTTCACCCCTCTCAAGAAATTGTCCTGTTCAGTGTCCACAATCTTTACAGTGTCAAGTGAAACAAAGTGTCCGGGTGACTCTATGTGGATGTGTTGTGACATCTCCGAACTGGCAGAGCTTGGCAGTGTATGTTCTTTGAACCTGGCTTTCATGATAAGAATTTCTTTGTGTATCTCATAACCTTCAACGACTTGTCTTTTATTTGGATACCAGTGTTTAATTCTACGAGCAGAATTTTATTCATTGTTGTTGTGTTTGTGAGACACTAATACTTTTCTCCCGGAATTGTCCACTTATTTCAGGACTTTGTAGGAGACATGGACGCGGAGAAGTTTGAGTATAACGTCGACTTTGTGGAGAACCCTGCTGACGGAGACACGCCGAGTTACGTGGTCAAGCATCTCAGCAGTTCCGGCAAACAGCGGGTGCATTTCGGTGAGGATTTGTTCAGAGATTATCTTGTGAATAGGAACAACATGGCCTGGATGGCAGACTGTTTCCAGAGTCTACACGGGTCAATTTCTCGCCTCCAGGGCCAACATGCCCCCAACCAAATTACCCCCCCCCCCGTGTACAATATACGACATCCAGTACGTTTCTAGCAGGGACCAATCATAGAGCTGCTGAGAGGTCACCGACTAGCAGCTATTAGCACCTTATTTCACTTAAATGCCATGAACTCAACGCAAGCGCGTAATTGTTGCTTGTTTACTTCGGTGCTAACATGGAGTGATCTGTATTTTAACCCCATGGTACTATTAAACAAGGAGGTTAAACACTGTATTTAACCTGCTTGGTACTAAGTACTGCCACAATCAGTTTGGAAAATCTACTTTGATGAAAAATCGAAATGGGACTGTAGACATGAAGTTTTACACATTCAAATGGGGCTGCACTAGCGCTAATGCACACTAGCCGTACACCTTCTGCTGCGCTGTTTAACACACACACATACAAAAATATGCGATGTTTCTAATTTTCTGTAACATTTTTTTCTGGTCCAGAAACGCTCGGACTTGACATCGACTTTGAAGACGGCGAGAAGATCTATTTCTACGAGGGGCCGAACACCAGCTGCAAGTGGAACCCGGGACAAGTGCGCCGTCTGGTGGAGAAGAGCGGCTTTGCAGTAGATGCCTACTGGACCAATGATGAGGACAATTATTGTGTCTTCTGCCTGAAACCAACAGATTTTCCTCCTGTATAACTATTATTAGTTTCTTGATACACTCTAATCGGTCTTACGTGCAGGGTAGAATTTTACCAGTATACCACTAACTGGTGGTCACACCTACTTCTTTTCCCTTGTTTATCCATGACCTGTACTTAGCGTGTTAGAGCACAAACGTACAATAAAGGTCTTCAATATAAGCTCAGATAAGAACAAGAAATAGGTTCTCTGGTACTTTAAGTACCAGAGTTATCAACCAAGGATTGATGTGTTAAAACAAACTCATTCTTTCCTAGAACTACCGCAGAGTTAAGCTCGCTATTACCAAGTTCAGTAGGGGCATTATCGTTAGAAAGCTTTAAACAATGTTATAGAGTTAATTATCAAAAGGTTAGGTGTAACAAGCTGTACGGTGTAATGTAGCTAGCTGCCGCCGCGCCGCGTGCATGAGAACCAGGTGTGTTAAGCCGAAGGACAGTTATACCGGCTATAGAGATACAGATACAGAAATCACGGTGATGGTTGGTGGGTAGTATTATATGTCTGCGTTGACATAATTACAACAAAATATGTTAATTAAATATAACACTCACATCGGAAAGATCCGAAATGAACCTTAAGTTGTACATATGCCAGACTCAGAAAGTGTATGTTTCATGGGCAAAAGATCTACTCGGGACAATGTGTGCGGCTCAAATGTTATAAAATTAAGATTAAAAAAAATATTTGCATCGGCCGGGAATCGAACCCGGGCCTCCCGCGTGGCAGGCGAGAATTCTACCACTGAACCACCGATGCTGTTGTGTCGGAGATAAAGCGGCATGAAATTTTTACATCGATAAGATAATATGATTGACGCATTACCTCCTGAGTAGCCAAAGAAAGATGGTGTATGCCGCCTGAAAGTACGCTTATATTGTAAGCTGTGTAAGCTTATAATAAGCCACATCAAGTAAATTTTATGGATGGCATCCTCCGCAGATTCCAAAACTAATGCGATTGGGCGAACAAAACGAGTCGGGTAAAAAAACAAGATAAAGGTTGTACTCGTATTAATATTCAGCCAACCAAAGACGTCACACGGCACTTCTCACTCCATATAAGGGCAAAGGTAGTATTAATATTCATCCAACCAAAGACGTCATACGGCACATGTCACACAGTATAAGGAGAAAGGTAGCATTAATATTCATCCAACCAAAGACGTCACACGGCACGTGTCACTCCATTTAAGGAGAAAAAGGAAACATTAACTTCTTCATTATCTCCAAAATATATTAATATTCATCCAACCAAAGACGTCATACGGCACGTGTCACTCCATATAAGGGCAAAGGTAGTATTAATATTCATCCAACTAAAGACGTCATACAGCACTTGTCACTCCATATAAGGAGAAAGGTAGCATTAATATTCATCCAACCAAAGCCGTCATGCGGCACTTGTCACTCCATATAAGGGCAAAGGTAGCATTAATATTCATCCAACCAAAGACGTCACACGGCACGTGTCACTCCATATAAGGGCAAAGGTAGTATTAATATTCATCCAACCAAAGACGTCATGCGGCACGTGTCACTCCATATAAGGAGAAAGGTAGCATTAATATCCATCCAACCAAAGACGTCATACGGCACGTGTCACTCCATATAAGGGCAAAGGTAGCATTAATATTCATCCAACCAAAGACGTCATACAGCACTTGTCACTCCATATAAGGGCAAATGTAGTATTAATATTCATCCAACCAAAGACGTCATGCGGCACTTGTCACTCCATATAAGGGTAAAGGTAGCATTAATATTCATCCAACCAAAGACGTCACACGGCAGCTATCACTCCATATAAGGGCAATGGTGTCACTCCTCCCCAGACAAATCATTTCAGTTGCCATATTCATTCGTCTTTCGCTGTTATATATCAGGCCTTCCATCTGCTGTCTACCAGTTCTGTACAAAATGTACGAGCAAGCGGTAACTTGCGGACTGATATAAAAGTAAACATTCCTGAAAGTTACACAAATCTTACTTTACTAGCCAAGCTAAAGCAAAAAATACGTATGCAGCACGTAGAAACGATTAGAGGAATTCACTCATCTGTCAATCATCCGTTAATCATGTCCTCGCACTTCGGCTACTTCTTCCAGCTTGTCAGACTCCGGAAGATTCTGGATTTCCTCCAGGCCATCAGGCTCCGGAAGATCCTGGGATTCTTCCAGCCTGCTAGGCTCCGGAATATCCTGGAATTCTTCCAGCCCGTCAGGCCCCGGAAGATCCTGGATTTCTTCCGGCCCGTCCGGACCCGGAAGATCCTGCAATTTTTCCAGCCCGTCAGGCTCCGGAAGGTACCGGATTTCTTCCAGACCATCAGATTCCGGAAGATCCTGGACAGACAACAAGCCAACAAAGACAACATCACCAGACCAACAAACAAATGCAAAGCGTCGGGAAAAAAATACAACAGGCTCACAAGCGGATTGTTCTGCTTGGAGAACACCACAGCAAGTTCAAGCGCTCACGTTGTGAGATAGAACTGTGGAACCACAAACTGTGTTTGCGTCAGCAGAAAGGCTGCCGAAGCAACCACTACGTGCAAAACTGCGACGAAGAAGTAACCTGGGTTCGTCCCAAATCTGGACGCAAGTGAGCTACAAAAGTAATAGAACCTATGCATTTTGCTTGTTGCTATCACCCCCCCCCAGGTCACAACCCGGAAGGTCCACAGTCATCTGTTTGAAATACTTTCAAAACCCCAACACAAGTATCTAAATTAGAAGCTACATGCAAACACTTAAAGGTGCCACTCCAATACCTTAGAATGCCCAAATGTGACCTTTACACTCTTTTTCCACACTACAATCTACCTACGAAAACTGTAAAAACCATTCACAACATCAAAAGTTATCCCGTCAAGTCACATTCCGTCATAAAAATGGCCACAGCAGCTCTAAAAAAGCAGCCATTTCGCTGAAAACCACGTCAGATACTTCCTGCTCAAACATGTCCCACTTAAAATCAAGACCATATGCATGTCTACAGCACGAGATATCATAGTCATGTACCCCGCTACAGTACCTTACAAAACCGATAGAGTACCCAAAATTCACATTGACCTTCCTTTTCCCAACCTCATCCTACCTACCAAATATCATAAAGATACATGTTGCACCCCAAGTTATGACAAAATCAGCAACCCCTATTATCGAGTACCTAAAATATAAATAACCTTCTGACGAAGGTAATAAGACTAAATATCAAATGGGAGTTCACTCCCGTCGTCCTTTGTTGTTTTAATCCGTTCTATTCTTGAAATTAAAGCACGCTTTCGCATTTTCGTCGACACGCAGAGAAAATTTCACGTCAAGCAAGTTTGATTCCAAACTACGCACCGTCCGCGGCTTGCCTACTGCAAACCACCGAACAAACAGTTTGAAACATATTATACCATTCGGCTGGAGCAGCAGAACAATTACTCTCCAAGCAGAGGTTGATGGTGGAAGATAGTTTGCTTTTTATATATGGTCCGTTTTTTTTCTCTACGTGGTAGAGACAAAAACGGACCATATATAAAAAGCAAACGATCTTCCACCGTCAACCTCTGCTTGGAGAGTACAGAACAATAGCCAACCTCACTGACAGCCAGACAACTTGCTCGGGGGGCCATATTCGGTTACACGTGACAGGGGCTGAACTATTCCATGATGTGACTGACAGAAGCTGTTAGGTAACTTTTTTAGGGGGCGTATCTCTTTTAAAACGTGTTCTTTATCTGGCGACACCGTGAGCTTGTCTTCTCCTTGGTTCCTTCAAGGTAAGACATTTCTGTGTTTTTTTTTTAGAATACCTGCGTTGTAATAGATGATTATAAAGGCAGGCTGTTGCTGTGAAGATGCGGGCGTTTAACATTGGAATTTGGTACGCTAACCGTACATGGTTCGTTCCATTATGAGGGGGGAGGGGTCGTTCGTTTTGATGACTCCTGGCAGAGTTAACTGACATTCCCCTACACACCTCCGGTTATGAACACCTACAAACATACCGTAAGCACTACATATACACACAGCACAACATAGCTTTTTACGTTATGCGACATGTTAGATGTTCGTGACGAGTAAATATCGCCAAAATGTTTCCAGTTTTGTACACAGTGACGTGTATGAGACCTGGGCTGTGCCGTTCGCTGTCAAACGACACGTGTACATTTGCCATCGGTCTGTCAAATTAATTTAGCTTTGGGCCAAAATTAAAGCACAGCTTTTTCACAGGTATCTCACAGTAGGAACGATATGTTGAATAAGACGAAATTTCAAATGATAGGAATTTGGTTTTAGACATATTCACTCCCATCGTCCTTTGTTGCTTTAATATGTTCGATTCTCGAAATTTTAAAGTACGTTTTGGCATTGTCGTCAACACACAGAGAAAACCTGAACTTCTCTTCCAATATACATGACATCTTTTACAATACTGGTTTGGGAGTGTAAACATGTATTGAAAATAGCCTCCTGTACAGGCCTCCTGGCAGGTGGGAGTTTTGATACTGCGTTTTGTTGTTTTTTAACGCGTTGTTTTACCGTAGCGGGTAGAAGCCTCCTCTGAGCGGATGATTGAAGGATGGCCGGGAAAAAACCCTTAAAAATCATCCAAAACACAGAAACTCCCCCCGCCAGGAGGCCTGCAAAGGAGGCTACATTATAAAGGCATTTGAGTTTATCTATATGCATGGTAAAATGATGGGAAATGTCTTTTGAGGCCTCCGCACACTGGCCGATCAATAGCTCATAAGTGGATATGTTTATGCTGCATATTTTTATATTTATAATGATTTCAAATACCCATGTTTGTTGGCTTTTAGGTGTTAATCAGTCAGGTCACGTTTCGTGCTAACGCTACAGACATACCTTCGTTTGATCGTTACAACCTTTTCATGACCCCTAATTATCTGTCTGTTTAAAGACACCGCCCAGTCGCCTTGTGTCTTCTGAGCACTGTTACCAAGACCACGTTTTTATAGAACAAGTACCAGATAATCATGAAAGTTCATCTGTGTTGGTAGCAATCATTA
The DNA here is from genome assembly GCF_001625305.1 of Branchiostoma belcheri. Taxonomy (NCBI): domain Eukaryota; kingdom Metazoa; phylum Chordata; class Leptocardii; order Amphioxiformes; family Branchiostomatidae; genus Branchiostoma; species Branchiostoma belcheri. The sequence continues at coordinate 1,832,015 of NW_017804009.1, read as the reverse complement.
TGATAGTAAAACGTTGTACTGTATTCCAACACAAAAATTACACAGAGATCAAATTTTCAGCGACTACTGTCGCCTTCATCAGAATGATTAATAACCAATCAGTTCACTACAGTTACAAACACGTGAACGTATTGACACGAGACTTTACTGATACGTGTAATCTATGTGTTTATGCCGCACAATGATTTCAAATACTCATGTTTGTTAGCTTTTAGGCGTTAATCAGTCATGTCACGTATGGCGCCGACGCTACAGACAAACCTTCTTGTGATCGTTACGACCTTCATGACCCTTAATGAAGTAATAGCCTGTTTTAAGACACCGCCCTGTCTGCCTTTTCTGTCTCTCTTAAGGTCACAGCTAGTAATTTTTATGGATGACATCAGCGCGCTCATTAATGTTCACCTGATTTTGGGGGAAAAACAAGAAATTTTGTTACTCCCTGACAGTGGTCAACATGCCGAAAATTGGCAATGTTGCCATGCCAGAACGTGAATGGTAGATGAATATGAAGGAAGGAGAAAAGCCAAGGCTCTGATCAAATGTTTTGTCTTTTACTTTGATTCAGTAAATTGTATTTTATTCCTTTTAATATGTGGTGGTGCCTGTGTATAAGGCCCGATTTACAGGTGCGTCGTTTATATGTGTTGGGCGTAAAACGACACGTTTTTGAAAGTTGCTTCAGTGAGAATTCTCGAAATGGATGTTGTAATAGTTGACAGTAAACTTAGCACAATATAGGCATCATATCTTGTTTATGGTATCAACATTTGAAAATCTGTTTTTGGCCCACCTTGTTTTTTTTCGCCCTATCACATTTTATTTGGAGTCTGTGAAGGATGTCATCTATAAAATTTACTTGCTGTGGTCTTATGTATGATGGAAGTGCGTCATGCTTTTAAAGATTTTTCTGCACAACCTTCCCTCTCTGACCTCGCTCACCGTCCAGTCGCCTTTTGCCTCCGAGTCTCTGTTAATGTCTCTAAGAGTCATAGCTTTAAACCTATCTATGTGATCGTTTCCTGTGGTCGTCGGTCGCCATTTTGTCCGCTTGGGTCCGCTTGGGCCTTTGTTCTCAAGACGCTCCTGCTGTGCGGTTGTCTTCCGGACAGAAATCGGCTTAAAGACTCCAGAAACTTTATGATACACTTATAAAAGTATCTAGGATGGATCTATACGATACCTTTCGGACGTTGTTACACTTTAAGATATCTTTTTACCGTAAAAGCAGGGAAACTCGTTGTACTCAAGCGGAACGATATGACGGAGGTGTTCGCCTCGCCGCCATCTTGATATTATATTGTACCATTCGGCTGAGCACCAGAACAATTTCTCTCCAAGCAGAGGTTGATGGGTTGATCGTTTGCTTTTTACATCCATGAAAAATGGAGGTATTGTTTTTGGCGCGTCTGTGTGTGTGTGTGTGTGTGTTTCCGCACATTTGTAGTCAGCATAACTTCAGAACGCCTTCATGGATTGTGATTATATTTTGTATGCTGGTAGGTCTTGGAAAGCAAAAGGTCAAGGTGTAATATGGACCTCATAGTGGCTGACCTTGGTACTGCAGCAGAACTTCTTTTTGCAAGGCAGGGAAAACAGATGTGCGGGTTATGCAACAAAACGCCAGCACACGTGTGGAGGCAGCGCGCCTGATTAATGAGGTTCTCCCTCTGGAATAGGCTACTTGTACAGTTGACCATATCATCATCAATTACAGCCTGACCTATTTCAGGCCAAATGTTTGAAAACAAAAACCTGTGTTATTTTGTTCTGTACTGTAGTGTACTGTGTAAAAAAACATTTGCAAATACTCATATATTTCATGGAGGTATGAAATCTCCGAATTCTTGTTGTATATGTTCTGTTTTTTTTGTCTACGTGGTAGAGATAAAAAACGTCGATGGTGGAAGATCGTTTGCTTTTTATATATGGTCCGTCTTTTGTCTCTACGTGGTAGAGAAAAAAAAACGTTTTTTTCTCTACCACGTAGAGCCAAATACCGACCATATGTGTAAAAAGCAAACGATCTTCCACCATCAACCTCTGCTTGGAGAGTACAGAACAATAGCCAACCTCACTGACAGCCAGACAACTTGCTCGGGGGGCCATATTCGGTTACACGTGACAGGGGCTGAACTATTCCATGATGTGACTGACAGAAGCTGTTTGGTAACTTTTTTAGGGGGCGTATCTCTTTTAAAACGTGTTCCTAAATCTGGCGACACCTTGAGCTTATCTTCTCGTTTCTTTCAAGGTAAGACATTTCTGTGGTTTTTAGAATACCTGCGTTGTAATAGATGCTTATAAAGGCAGGCGGTTGCTGCAAAGATGCGGGCGTTTAATTGGTACGCTAACCGTACATGGTTCGTTCCATTATGAGGGGGGAGGGGTCGTTCGTTTTGATGACTCCTGGCAGAGTTAACTGACATTCCCCTACACACCTCCGGTTATGAACACCTACAAACATACCGTAAGCACTACATATACACACAGCACAGCATAGCTTTTTACTTTATCCGATATTTTAGATATTCGTGACGAATAAATATCGCTAAAATGTTTCCAGTTTTGTACACAGTGACGTGTATGAGACCTGGGCTGTGCCGTTTGCTGTCAAATGACATGTATACATTTGTCATGTAGATAGGTCTGTCAAAATTAATTTAACTTTGAACCAAAATTAAAGCTATTTCACAGGTATCTCACAGTAGGAACGATATGTTGAACAAGACGAAATATCAAATGATAGGAATTTGATTTTAGACATATTCACTCCCGTCGTCCTTTCTTGCTTTAATATGTTCGATTCTTGAAAATTTAAATCACGTTTTGGTATTTTCGTCAACACGCAGAGAAAACCTGAACTTCTCTTCCAATACACGACATAGCTTTTACAATACTGGTTTGGGAGTGTTAACATGTATAGAAAATAGCCTGCTGTACAGGCCCCTGGGTGCACGTGGGTGGGAGTTTTGATACTGCGTTTTGTAGAATTTTTAACGCGTTCTTTTGCCGTGACGGGTAGAAACCTTTTCTGGGCGACTGATTAAAGAATGGCCGGGAAAAAACGCGTCAAAACTTCTACAAAACGCAGTATCAAAACTGCCACCCACCCGAAGGCCTGCACATGAGGCTACATTAAAAAGGTCTTTGAGTTTATCTACATGCAAGGCAAAATGATGACCTGCAAAATGACGGGAAATGTCTTAAGAGGCCTCCACACACTGTCCGATCAATAGCTCACTAAGTGGATATGTTTATGCTGCATATTTTTATATTTATAATGATTTCAAAAACCCATGTTTGTTGGCTTTTAGGTGTTAATCAGTCAGGTCACGTTTCATGCTAACGCTACAGACATACCTTCGTTTGATCGTTACGACCTTTTCATGACCCCTAATTATCCGTCTGTTTAAAGACACCGCCCAGTCTCCTTGTGTCTCTCTTTATCTAATACTATATAATATAAACTAAGTGAGTCATGGTTTGAATTTTTTAAACTACATTAGTCCTTCGCTCTCCGACCTTCCTGAGCACTGTTACCAAGACCGCGTTTTTATAGAACAAGTGCCAGATAATCATGAAAGTCCATCTGTTTTGGTAGTAATCATTATGATAGCAAAACGTTGTACTCTATTCCAACACAAAAATTACACAGAGATCAAATTTTCAGCGACTACTGTCCCCTTCATCAGAATAATTAATTACCAATCAGTTCACAACGTGATCTCGCGAGAGTTACGGTTCCAAACACGTGACCTTATTGACACGAGACTTTACTGATACGTGACGTGACTTTTGATCAATTGCTCACGTCACGTATCAGTAAAGTCTCGTGTGAATAAGGTCAACATAGCATTTAACTTCATATGACCTATTAAATGCACGAGATGCCCTATTATCGCCAGTATGTTAAAACACAGCTATTTCACTGAATCAGATATCTCACACTTTTGACAGGAACAATATCTTGAATATGACGAAATATCAAATGCGATGTACTCAGCTTCGTTCGATACCGCCGTCGTCTGTTGTTTCAACAAGTTTAAACCGTTCTAATCTTAAAAAGCACAGTTCCGCACTTTCGTCATAACGCAGAGAAAACTTACACTATACCTGCCAGTACATGGTTTAGCTTTTACTAGACTGGGTGGGGCGTGTTTACATTAAAAAGGCATTAGAGTTTATCTATAGGCATTATAAAATGATGGGGAAAGTCTTAAGAGGCTTCCGCACACTAGCTGATCAGTGGCTCACTAAGTGGATATGTTTATGCTGCAGAATTATTCCAAATATTCATCTTTGAAAATTCATGTTTATCAGTCAGGTCACGTATCGTGCTGACGTTACAGACATAGCTTCGTTTGATCGTTACAACCTTTTCATGACCCCTAATTATCTGTTTAAAGACACCACCCAGTCGACCTGTGTTTCTCTTTATCAAATACTATATAATATATACTAAGTGAGTCATGGTTTAAAAATATTTCTAAACTACATTAGTCCTTCGCTCTCCGTCCTACCTGAGCACTGTTACCAAGACCGCGTTTTTTTAGAACAATTAAAACAAGTACCAGATAATCATGAAAGTTCATCTGTGCTCTATTCCAACACAAAAATTACACAGAGATCAAATTTTCAGCGACCAATGTCGCCTTCATTAGGATAATTTATGACCAATCACTTCACAACGTGATCTCGCGAGAGTTACGGTTACAAACACGTGACCTTATTGACACGAGACTTTACATATACGTGACGTGACTTTTGATCAATTGCTTACGTCACGTATCAGTAAAGTTTACTTTGAATAAGGTCACTCTCGCGAGATCACGTAGTGAAGTGATTGGTCATTAATTATCCTGGTGAAAGTGACAGTGGTCGCTGAAAATTTCATCTCTCTGTAACTTGTATGTTGAAATTAAGTTCAACGTTTTACTATGAGTACCAGATAAAGTGAACGGTTTGCTTATCAGTTGACTATCGAGTTTACATGACTTGTGCGGTCTACTTGAGATCGGTTTGGATGATCACACCTAGACCTTTGGCAAACTGAAGCACTTCCTAATCTGATGCTTCTACGGCCAACTGTTGAGGAGAATATAATTTAAGAATTCTCTATGGATTATTTGATCGGGCAAAAAGGAGAATATTTACCAAGAAGTTTTTCTATTTACACAAAAAAATTACATTCTGCACCACTGATACCAGCATTTTTGACTGACAAAAGCTGTTTGATAACTTTTTTGAGGGGCGTATCTTTTTTAAAAGTGTTCTTTATCTGACGACACAGTGAGCGTGTCCAGTGTGTGTGGATGGGGATGGGGGCAAACGGGTCATTAGATTGGATGGCTCCAGACAGACATATTTAACATTCCTCTACACACCTCGGATCATAACCACCTACAAAAATACCGTAAGCTCATTCAAATTTACCTAGCTCAACATCGCATTTATCTTTGTGACCTTTTACATGTGCGAGACGCCCTATTATTGCCAGTGTGTTTGAAGGTTTGTACACAGTGACGTGTATGAGACCTGGTCTGTGGCGTACGCTGTCAAACGACAGTTATGTCGTATAGATCGGTCAGTTGAAATTAATCTAGCTAAGGACCAAAACACAGCTATTTCACTGATATCTCACATTTTTGACAGGTACAGACATACCTTCGTTTGATCGTTACCGACCTTTTCTGTCTGTTTAAAGACACCGCCCAGTCGCATTGGGTCTCTCTTTCTCTAATACAGTTATATAATATATAATATATACTAAGTGAGTCATGGTTTGAATTTTTTAAAAACTACCTTGCCTTAGTCTCTTCCTGAGCACTGTTACCAATACGTTTTTATAGAACAAGTACCAGATAATTATGAAAGTTCATCTGTGTTGGTAGTAATCATTATGATGGTAAAACGTTGTACTCTATTCCAACACAAAAATTACACAGAGATCAAATTTTCAGCGACCAATGTCGCCTTCATTAGGATAATTTCTGACCAATCAGTTCACCACTTGATCTCGCGAGAGTTACGGTTACAACACGTGACCTTATTGACATGAGACTTTACTGATACGTGACGTGAGCAATTGATCAAAAGTCACGTCACGTATCAGTTAAGTCTCGTGTCAATAAGGTCACGAGATTACGTAGTGAAGTGATTGGTCATTGATTATCCTGGTGAAGGTGACAGTGGTCGCTGAAAATTTCATAACTGTAACTTGTATGTTTGAATTAACTTCAACGTTTTACTATGAGTACCAGATAAAGTGAACGGTTTGCTTATCAGTTGACTATCGAGTTTACATGACTTATGTGGTCCACTTGAGATCGGTTTGGAGGATCACACCTAGACCTTTGGCAAACGGAAGTACTTCCTAATCTGATGCTCCTACGGCCAACTGTGGACGTGAATATAATTTAAGAATTCTGTATGGATTATTTAAGCAGGCAAAAACGAGAATATTTACCAAGAATTTTTTTTTATTTACACAAAAAGAATACATTCTGCACCACTAATACCAGAGTTTTTTGACTGACAGAAGCTGTTTAATAACTTTTTTAAGGGGCGTATCTCACTTAAAAGTGTTCTTTATCTGACGACACAGTGAGCGTTCTATCATGTGTGTGTGTGGAGGGGGGTGGGGGCAAACGGGTCATTAGATTGGATGGCTCCAGACAGACATATTTAACATTCCTCTACACACCTCGGATCATAACCACCTACAAAAATACCGTAAGCTCATTTAAACTTACCTAGCTCAACATCGCATTTATCTTTGTGACCTTTTACATGTGCGAGACGCCCTATTATTGCCAGTGTGTTTGAAGGTTTGTACACAGTGACGTGTATGAGACCTGGTCTGTGGCGTACGCTGTCAAACGACAGTTATGTCGTATAGATCGGTCAGTCAAAATTAATCTAGCTAAGGACCAAAACACAGCTATTTCACTGATATCTCACATTTTTGACAGGAACAATATCTTAAATATTACGACATATCAAATGCGAGCGCGAGGTTCCTAGAGGGGTCTGGAGATATGCTCCCCCGGAAAATTTTGAAAAATGAACCTTCTGAAATGACATTTCCTGCGTTTTTTAGAGGATTTTAGAGAAAAAACAGAGATAACTTTTTATTCAATGACAAAGTAGGCAGTTTTTATACGATTCCAGGCCCGCTGATGATACGAATCAGTCCATCTTTAGAGAAATCTTGGACCTTTAGATAAAAAGTGGACCAAGAAGTGGACCTTTGAGCCTTGTGGGGGGGGGGGGTTCTTCCGAACCCCCCCTGGGTACTGCATGCGTACTCAGTTTTGTTCCCTACCGCCGTCCTCTGTTCTTTCAACAAGTTTAAACCGTTCCAGTCTTGAAAAGCACAGTTCAGCACTTTCGTCATAACGCAGAGAAAACTTAAACTCTATCTGCTAATACATGGTTTACCTTTTACAACACTGGGTCGGGCGTGTTTTAAAAAGGCATTTGAGTTTATATATAAGCATGGTGAAATGATGACCCGAAAAATGATGGGAAAGGTCTTAAGAGGCTTCCGCACACTGGCTGATCAGTGGCTCACTAAGTGGATATGTTTATGCTGCAGAATTATTCCGATCTTTGAATATTCATGTTTATCAGTCAGGTCACGTATCGTGCTGACGCTACAGACATACCTTCGTGTGATCGTTACAACCTTTTCATGACCCATAATTATCTGTCTGTTTAAAGACACCGCCCAGTCGCCTTGTGTCTCTCTTTATCTAATACTATATAAGATATACTAAGTGAGTCATGGTTTGAATTTTTTTAACTACCTTAGTCTCTCGCTCTCCGACCTTCCTGAGCACAGTTACCAAGACCGCGTTTTTATAGGACAAGTGCCAGATAATCATGAAAGTCCATCTGTGTTGGTAGTAATCATTATGATAGCAAAACGTTGTACTCTATTCCAACACAAAAATTACACAGAGTTCAAATTTTCAGGGACTACTGTCGCCTTCATTAGGATAATTTATGACCAGTCAGTTCACAACGTGATCTCGCGAGAATTACGGTTACATACACGTGACCTTATTGACACGAGACTTTACTGATACGTGCACTTTTGATTAATTGCTCACGTCACGTATCAGTACAGTCTCGTGTCAATAAGGTCAACATAGCATTTAACTTCATGTGATCTTTTAAATGCACGAGACGCCTTATTGTCGCCAGTATGTTAAAACACAGCTATTTCACTGAATCATCAGATATCTCACAATTTTGACAGGAACAATATCTTAAATATGACGAAATATCAAATGCGATGTACTCAGCTTCGTTCGATATCGCCGTCCTCTGTTTCAACAAGTTTAAACCGTTCTAATCTTGAAAAGCACAGTTCCGCACTTTCGTCATAACGCAGAGAAAACTTACACTATACCTGCCAGTACATGGTTTAGCTTTTACTAGACTGGGTCGGGCGTGTTTACATTAAAAAAGGCATTTGAGTTTATAGGCATGGTAAAATGATGACCCGCAAAATTATGCGAAAGGTCTAAAGAGGCTTCCGCACACTAGCTGATCAGTGGTTCACTAAGTGGATATGTTTATGCTGCACAATGATTTCAAAATATTCACATTTGAATATTCATGTTTATCAGTCAGGTCACGTATTGTGCTGACGCTACAGACATACCTTCGTTTGATCGTTACGACCTTTTCATGACCCCTAATTATCTGTCTGTTTAAAGACACCGCCTAGTCGCCTTGTGTCTCTCTTCATCTAATACTATATAATATATACTAAGTGAGTCATGGTTTAATTTTTTTTAAGGTACCTTAGTCCTTCCCTCTCTGACCTTCCTGAGCACTGTTACCAAGACCGCGTTTTTATAGAACAAGTACCAGATAATCATGAAAGTTCATCTGTTTTGGTAGTAATCATTATGATAGTAAAACGTTGTACTCTATTCCAGGACAAAATCAGAGATCACATAGACACATTTTCAGCGACTACTATCGCCTTCATTAGGATAGTTTATGACCAATCAGTTCACAACGTGATCTCGCGAGAGTTACGGTTACATACATGTGACCTTATTGACACGAGACTTTATACTGATACGTGACGTGAGCAATTTATCACAAATCTCGTCACGTATCAGTAAAGTCTCGTGGGAATAAGGTCACATGTTAAGGCCACGTGTCAAACGACAGGTGTGTCATATAGATCGTTCAGTTAAGATTAATCTAGCTTAGGACCAAAACACAGCTATTTCACGGATTTTACCACCATGAAAAAAGGGTGTATTTTTTGGGTGTGTGTTTCTGCACGTTTGCACTCAGCATAACCTTTATGGATTATAATGATATTTGGTATTCATATTCCTGACAGGAAAAGCCAACTGTAACCAAAAAAACCCCAAGACCTTATTACCAAGTTCAGAACAAAAGATCAAAAACCGGAAGTCCTGCTGCTACAAGTACAAAGGTCACCAGGAGGTCCATAATTGACATCAACCCTTGTCTTCCTACGACCTACCAACATACAATATATCATCACAAATCATAAAGACGTTCTGAAGTCATGCTGACTACAAATCTGCAGAAACACACACACACACACACACATACACACACACACATACCAAAAACAATACCTCCACTTCTCACGGAGGCAAAAACGGTTTATAAAAAGCTGACAGCGTGAGATTGAAAGGCATAAGTTAAAAGCTAGTCTTTTTCACCAGGTGTATGCTAATTATTTAATTACTTTTTTCTCGTAGCACCTTACCAAAAGAGGAAGAAACAGCATATACAGGCAGACGACATCGACGGTAAAAAAGGAGTGTCTCTGCGTGATGAAAGCGCTCGGCCTGCTGATCGTGTTGGCGGGCTGTTTCCGGGGCGGTGAGGCGCAGTTTCCGCGGGTGTGCACCAGCGATAGCGTCCTGAAGAGTATGGAGTGCTGTCCGACTCCGCCGGGTTTCCCCGAGCCGTGCGGCGGACCCGGGCGGGGCCGCTGCGAGAACATCCCCGACCCCACCGTGGAAGAGGATATCGTAACCTGGAATGACGCGTACAACTATGACGACCGGGGCCGCTGGCCAACTAAGTTCTTCAACAGGAGCTGTGTGTGTGAGGGAAAGTTCAGCGGGTACGACTGCACCAAGTGCATCTGGGGATATCGAGGAGAGAACTGCGAAACAAAACAAAAGACGGCTGTGCGCAAGAACATTAAGAATCTTAGCTCAGATGAGAAAGAAAAGTTCCAGCGCTACTTGGACCTCGCCAAGAACACTGTCAGTGACATCGTCTTCCCTACGAAGTTCCTCGGCATATTCAGGGGAATTAAAAGCAAAGACTTCGTCAACGTCTCCGTGTATGACTCCTTCGTGGCGCTACATTACTACGCCAGCCGCTTTACAATGCCACCTGCTATATCAGGTATGTTGTAGTAACTCCTATAGTATTACGCCGAGCCGTTTCACACCCAATACACGGTGATGACGTTAATATTAAGTGTTCGTTTTATGTACGCCGTTTGGGCAGTAAACTCGGCCTCTCTACTGTAAAACCATTCGCAATACGCCTATTGCGAAACCATTCGCATTACGTTTTATCATTTGAAACTCACACACGCGCACTCAGAAGAATTTCACACACAAAAATGCTTGCGCGCACACACACACACACACACACACACACAAACACTCACATACACAACGAGATAACAGAACGGTATATGAATACACACAAATGCATATGTTGCGTTTCTTAAATGTGCTCCAGAATTTTGACCGCCACTATCAACAAGAACTTGAAGATCTAATAACTTCGTGAAATACTTTATTGCCTCCGGGGGAAGATATATCCTTCCGCGAAAGGTTTTGTGGGAGATATAGATTCTCACGTTCGCAGCAGTTTCTCGCGTTTGGGTGGACGGATTCTTTTGGGAATCGGTATATGTTTTGCTATCGGGATGTAGATGATGCACGTTCTTTTGTTTCTATTGTATATGTGTTTTTAGGGCGGGAAAATGGTGCCTTTTGGTGGCCCCAAAACACCCCTTTGAGCGTGAAAATGGTCGCAACATTTGACCTTTGTTGTTTTTGAAGTATTACAAATCTCGTCCACTTGCATGACCTTTCGCACAGATGGGTGTTCGGTCTCGATACATTCTTTGTTTAGAAATATGTACCAAAACGCTGTTTTCCTGGTCTGCATAGCCAGATTCAGTGAAAATATGCACAATTCAAAGAACCTTTGGTGAAAATATATATTTCTTTGCGGATTTATGGTGTTTTTTTTTTACTTGGATCGAACCCGGAAGTGTCAATACGGGTGTCTGGTAAAGGTAGCGAGTCACAAGTATGCAAATGACTCGACGGTATTATGCAAATTTTGCATGCGTGCCTATATTTACTACAACATCTTGTAAACCCTTGTATATTTCACGTACTATAAGCAGCAAGCTTCTGTATGTGACATTTAGGACCCCAGTCACTATGTTTTCGATTAAAATATTTGTGGTTTTAACGTCTGAGTTTCATTACGAGTTCCTTGCGGCCGACTAAATAGAATTTCATAAGTTCATACATTGTAGGTATATGTTATAAGCTGCAGATGAAAATGTTGACCTGTGTTAACACAACCTGGAACGCTAAATCTAACACATAAAATTTAACACCATCAACTATTCATAACAAACAACATATAAGAATATACAATAAAAAGCCTGGAGGTATAAAATCTCAGATTTTACTTGTAAGCTATTGTATGGATTTTAATTTATTGCCGAGAAGGCTATGAAATCGTTTCGGCACTGTTTGGCAGATTATGCACTATAACTCTTGAAGGAATAGTCCGAGGTTCACGATTTTTGGCAGGCAGGTTGTCTTCGGGGTGGCCATTCTCAAGGTCAAAAATGGGTTTCGTATGGGGGTTCTTACGTCACTGCAGTTGACCCTTTGTGTTTGTGTTTTTTCTTGTTAAAAAGGTAACTCGAGAATCCTTAAATGGATGTTCATGATTTTTAGTTGGCAAGTTACCGTTGAGAATACTAAGATCATGTTCGGAAATGGGCCTCGTGGGGGGTTCCCACGTCATTGAATCAGACCTTTTGTGTTGGTCGCTTTTGCTGTTAACAAGATAATTCGAGAATCTGCACAAGGATATTCACGATTTTTTGTAAGCAAGTTGCCGTTGACGATACCAAGGTCAAGTTTGAAAATGGGCGTCGTGGGAGGTCCGTACATTGCTGTAGTGGGCTTTTAGTTATTGTTAGTTTGTCAGTAGTTCAAGTTGTGGAAAAACAATGTTTTTATTTTTTTATTGTGAATAGGTTAAGGGGTTTAGATTGAAGGTTTCAAGTTTGGAGTCTCTTGTAGGTTGTGGATTAGTGCAATGGGATAACCCAAATTGCTCTATCTCGCGAAATAAAGCATTCGTGAACATAACTGGACTTACACATGTCCTAAGTATGAAATTCCCATCATTTACCACTGAGTCATAGAATTTTCAGATTAAGTATGCAAATTAGGTCCGTATTTGCATAATTGGTATCTGGTTATATTCCACCTTAACATTACATGTATCAAAATCCCATGATGTAAAACACTGGAATTACAGAATTTCCTCATTAATTATGCAAATGAATTCATCGTTTGCATCCAATAATGTAGATCACTGTCGACGCTACCCACATACAAAAAAATCATGAAAATACATTGTTCCTTTGTGAATTTATCTGCCCTGAAAGGTTTTGCCAGAAACCCCACCTGCAGTTCCAGAACAAGCTGCTAGGGGGACCAAGCCCACACCACTTATTACTGGCAGAAAAAAAGCTATGTACCACTCAAAAATCAAGACCATAGCATGTCCAGGACAAAAGATACAAAAAAACGGAAGTTCTGCAGCAGTACAAGGTCAGCCAGCAGGAGGCCCAAAATTGACCTTGACCTTTGCATACCCAGCACCTACGTATACCCACACACCAAATATCATTACAATCCATCCAAAGGTTCAAAAGTTATGCTGGCTACATGTGCGGAAACACAAACACACAGACACACACAAAGACAGACACGCAAAAACAATACCTCATATTTTTCATGGAGGTAAAAATGGGGAGACAATTGTCAAGTGCCTTTTTGTAAATAAAGTCGTCGAGATTCAAAGTGCTTGTCCTTGTATCCTTGCTCTTCATTAGATAATTGCAGTATAGTTTATTTAGAATCTTCTATTTTTGTTTGGGGAGGAAGATGGAGTGAAATATTCTACATTTGCTCCGAAGCAAATGTCGGCCATTCTAGTCAATATCATATGGTTGTTTTAACAGGCCTCTGTCGGGATTCGTCCGAATGTTTCTTTGACTATGCGCACGAAGCTGTCGGTTTCCCCACCTGGCACCGCAAAATCCTACTGGAGATAGAGCGGGCCGTGCAGGAGGTGAACAGCGACCCCGACTGGACCCTGCCGTACTGGGACTGGAGCGCGGCGGAGGAGAACCAGTGCGACATCTGCACCAATGAGTACGTCGGCGCTAACGACGAGGACGGCAACCTTGACCCGGGGTCCATCTTCGCGAGCTGGTGGACCATCTGTGAACACCTCCCTGAGTGGGAGGAATCAGTTGTCAAGTTCCGCACCACACCGTGCGACGTGAGCAACAACACCTATTGGCACCTGAAAAGGAACCCTGGGACGCAAGACACGGCATATTTTGGGGAATCAATGGCTTTCTTGCCCTCCGCTGAAGAGGTGGACTTCGCCATGCGCTTCCCCGTGTACGACACGCCCCCTTACATCAGGTACTCAAACTGCAGCTTCCGAAACCTGCTGGAGGGGTTCGCGGACACCTCCACTGGCAAGAATCGGGAAACTATGTGAGTTCTACTTTTTATTAACATCAAATTTTGCACATTGCTGCCACTTACCTATTCGCATGTAACCACCGGTTCTGGGCAATTTGAGGGAGGTATACAGTTCAACTCTGCTGTCTGTTGTCCTCGAATTCATTCAAATAATTGTAGGCTAGTTTAGTTTTGTAGTGCTGTTGTCTTACTGCCATACATTGTATCATGTACGATTGTCGAGCAATTAAGTTCGTTCATCCATTCATTCAAACAACATAAATACGTTTCGGTACTGGCACTTCATAACTTTTACCTTGAACAGTGCTCTGTGTAGGCCAGGCTTTATTAAAATATGGCAAGTTGAGAAGAAAGACTTGGAAGTTGGAATGCTGGGTGCTTTTTTGGTGTGTTGTTTGCGATCAATGAGATAAAAAGAACACTACTTAACAATATAAAGGCGCAAAATCCCTAGAAGAGTAAAATTCAGAACGAGCGCCTAAGTTGACTGCAATTATCAAATGTCTGTTTAGCTATGTCATAAACATATGCCATATGCATACACAGAAAAGACGAAAACGGAAACGTGGTAGTGTTCGGAGCTCACACCCTGCACAACCAAGTGCACATTTACATGAACGGCACCATGGGAGAAAACCCAACCTCGCCGAACGACCCGATCTTCTTCCTTCACCACTGCAACGTCGACCGCCTTCTCGAGACCTGGATGCGACTATATCCGTGAGTGTTATCATCTCATAGGGAAAAGTTCCACTTCCATGTAGTGTTCAAGGGGTGTATGTTGTATATTATGTTGTCTTTAATGAATTAAGTTGTTTTTGCTCGAGTTTAAGCCTTCCGATTCCTCGTTTTTGGAGCTAAACAAGAGTTCCACGACTTCATATCTTCGGCAAGTGATGTTAACTGTTCCACTAACAGCAATTATACATTTTTCTCATTGATTATGAAAATAAGATCCTCTGTTCATTTCCATCATGGATTATATCGGTGGATCATAAAAATTATTCTCCATCCAATGACAGCCTTATCGTTATTCTAGCACTTCCTAATAAACTATGCAAATGAGGTTATGATTTGAATGAACTATGTTTATTGATGTCACCTCCACTTAATTTCTATAAATGTGGCAAGTATGTACTGTCTGGCAATTACCACTATGCAATTGCAGCAAATTTTCATTTATCATGCAAATTGGGTTTTCATTTACACATCTATATATTCTGATGTACCTCTTATTACCTTCGCCAAGAAGGGTATGTTTTTAGAGGCGTTCGTGTGTGTGTGTGTGTGTGTGTGTGTGTGTGTGTGTGTGTGTGTGTGTGTCCGGAAACACGATAACTAAAGAAGGCTTTATGGATTGACTTGACATTTGGTAGGTGGGTAGGTCTTGGTGAGACCTGGAAATAATTAGATTTTGGACTACCTATCTCTTCTTATGGTACTGCAGCAGAACTTCCTCTATTATGGAATACAGCAGATTTAGAAATTCATCATTCCAATTATGCAAATTAGCTCCCAATTTGCATTATCATTGTCTAATTATGTCAAGCATCACTTGACATTGAGCTGCCGAAAATATAGTTCAAGAATCCGTCAGCGGGTTCTTGAATTACTCTCCCTCGAAGATTTTTAATTGCCTTGAACGGGATGCTAAGGGGCCAAACTAATGTCACTTCTTCCCCAGACAAAAATGTATCTATCATCCGAAACTCGTGACCCTAGCATGTCTAGATTACGAAATACCAAAACCAGAAGTTCTATTGCAGAAAGCCACGGGGGGGGGGGGGTGGTGCAAAATCTAATCATTTCTAGGTCTTACTTTTCTTGATGACCTACTCACCTACCAAGTGGAATAAGAATTCAACAAAGGCTTGAGTTTTCTAAACCACATACACACACACATTCATACAGACATAAATACATACGCACCCGCCCAAAAACGCTACTGAAAATATAACCTTCTTGTCGAAGGTAAAAACATATAAGACACATTGTTCAGCGTATAATTATCTCCCATTTGCGACCATTGCCGCCCCCACTCATAACGGCGACCACAAAGCCACGAAGGCTAGCTAGGCAACGCTGTGTTCTCCTCTTATCCTTAACCACCAACGAGCAATCCGCCTAGCCGAAGACAGTTTCATTGATTGGTTTCAATTTA
Source organism: Branchiostoma belcheri (assembly GCF_001625305.1). Classification (NCBI taxonomy): domain Eukaryota; kingdom Metazoa; phylum Chordata; class Leptocardii; order Amphioxiformes; family Branchiostomatidae; genus Branchiostoma; species Branchiostoma belcheri. The sequence continues at coordinate 1,816,001 of NW_017804009.1, read as the reverse complement.
TTTATTAAGTGATAGGGTCGTGGAGTCGGCTCTGCCAGAGAGAGGTACCCCGCCCGGCCATAACCGCAATGACTACATGGTGCCGTTCTTCCCGCCGCGCAGCCACGCCACCATGTTCAAACGGTCCACGGAGTTCGGCTACGACTACGAGGAATTTTACGAAGGTACGATGTCTGCAATGTATGTGGAAAATTTAGCCTTTTATGTTTGATACAGATGTAAACCTTCCTAATTAATTTTGCAAAAAAGGCTCAATTAGCATGATTAATGTGTAATTAGAGCTTTTTATCAGCGAAAACCATGACCATAGTATGTTTAAAACAGAATTTACGTAACCAAATGCCCAGAGGGCCCAGAATCTAATCCTTTCCAGATTTAACGCCACCACATCCACCCACCGAATATCATTAGATTTCATTCATATCTTCTTGAGTGATGCTGTTCACATGCATACAAAAAAGGCAAAGACAAACAAAAAAGGCAAACGAACGGACAAATGCTACTGAAAACATAACCTTCCTGAGGTAAAAACTTTCGACCTGATTTTTATATTACTATTGTGTAGCTTGTAATAACACGTTGGTCCGTGCGCAGAATTGCGTCACCGTATTAAATAAATAAAGTACGCCCAATTAATTTCATCGCCTGTGCAAATTATTTCGTCGTCTGCGCGGACTATTGTCACAGGCGACACAAACGTTTGACCAGATGACGTAATTGCCACCGCGTAAGAAACGTGTTCATATGTGTTGATAATAGTCTTAGCAAAACGTTTATTCCAACACAGATTATACAGAGATGAGATTTTCAGCGACCACTGTCGCTTTCGAAGTGATTGGTGAATACATTTGTGTACTCCGAAGAAGGCAACAATGGTCGCTGAAAATTTTATCTCTGTATAATCTGTGTGTTGGAATGAGTTGTACTATAATATTCGTGTTCTTTACATGTAGACCCAACGGACGGAAACGACATGGGAGAATGCAGCGCTGCGGTGCCAGATCGGGAGGGCGTGTCTCCGGAGGCGATCGGGTTGGGTGTTGGTATTGGGTTAGGGCTTGTCCTTGTCGTTGTAGTCGTTAGTGTATTGCTGTTCAACTTCTGCCGTCGAAACATGCAGCCATATGACCCCGTGAGCGCAGGTGTTGAGTTAACAGCGCGAACCTAAGCACTTTTTGGCATAAAGCGATCTTTGAGCCGATGTTGTGGTAAACATTGAATACGTCGATGAAGGTTAGACATCCAGGTAATACGATACGCCAAAAAGCAGTCACTCAAGCAACTGGATATGATTTTGAAAACGTCAGACGTTTCAGCTAGTATCCACTAGCTTTCGTCAGTGACTGAGAGACCAGAGGGGAAATGCAGGTTTATAAGCACAACCTATTGATTGATATGCAAATAAAGTGAAGACAAATTTTTGGAAGTCGAACAGAACAAAAGTCAGACAAATCAAGACAAGACAATGCAAATTAGTCGGAAAGCTCCTGTTAGATAGAACAGGAGCTTAAGTGTTGTCTGTCCTCGGGGCTGGGAGTGCCAAATCCCAAGTGCCATTCACTTTATTTGCATATCAATGTGGATACTAGCTGAAACGTCTGACGTTTTCAAAATCATATCCAGTTGCTTGAGTAACTGCTTTTTGGCGTAAAAATTGAATAGTTTTCTGATGGCCGGGTAACGGGTGTCGACTGCCATCACATAGTCCTTCGATCATTCAATCCAATATCTGAATTCGTCCATGGGATGGAGAAAATTATACATGTATAAGGCAAATATTACGCTGCATTCTCTTTAACCTACAAATCTAAACAAAATGCTTCCAAGTTTGTTCTGGGGGACCTAATTCACCTAAACAGCTGTTTGATATATGGATATATGATCGTAAAGTTCTAGAGCCTTTGTTGGGCAATCCCAAGATCAAAAATGATTTGAAAAATGAAATTACCAGGGGGAAATGGAGTTTTAGATTTTCATGGAATAGTTTTTGATGTGATAAAACAGCCAATAATAAATTGAAAAAAATAATTGACTTAATGAAAAATGTTGGCTATTACAGAAGGACTAGTGAAAAAGTTTGGATATAAAAGTAAGGGCTAGTAAAAAAGTTGGCTGCAACAAAAAGGGCTAGTGAAAAATGTTAGCTATTAGAGTAAGGGCTAATGAAATATGTTGGGTATTAGAATAGGAATAATGAAAATGTTGGCTATTAGAATCAGGGCTAATGAAAAAAGTTTGCTATTAGAGTAAGGGCTAATGAAATATGTTGGCTATTAGATTGAGGGCTAATAACAAGTTTGTTATTAGAGTAAGGGCGAATGAAAAATGTTGACTATTAGAGTCATGGCTTTTGAAAAATGTTAGCTGTTAGAGTAAGGGCGAATGAAAAATGTTAGCTATTAGAGTCATGGCTTTTGAAAAATGCTAGCTGTTAGAGTAAGGGCGAATGAAAAATGTTAGCTATTAGAGTCATGGCTTTTGAAAAATGCTAGCTGTTAGAGTAAGGGCGAATGAAAAATGTTAGCTATTAGAGTCATGGCTTTTGAAAAATGTTAGCTGTTAGAGTAAGGGCGAATGAAAAATGTTAGCTATTAGAGTCATGGCTTTTGAAAAATGTTAGCTGTTAGAGTAAGGGCTAATGAAAAATGTTGGCTATTAGATGTTGGTAATTCCAAAAAGGGCGAATGAAAAATGTTGGCTATTAGATGTTGGTAATTCCAAAAAGGGCGAATGAAAAATGTTGGCTATTAGAGTAAGGGCACATGAAAATGTTGGCTATGAGGATAATGGCGAATGGAAAATGTTGGCTATAAAAGTAAGGGCTATTGAAAAATGCTACCTGTTAGTGTAAGAAATAATGAAAAGTGTTTGCTATTAGAGTAAGGGCTCATAAAAATGTTGGCTACAACAAAAGGGGCTAGTGAAAAATGCTAGCTATTAGAGTAAAGGCTAATAAAAAAACGTTGGCTACGACAAAAAGGGCGAATCAAAATTTTAGTTATTAGAGTAAGGGCTAATGAAATATGTTGGGCATTAGAATAAGGAATAATGAAAATGTTGGCTATTAGAATAAGGGCTAAATTAAATGAAAAAAAATTTGCTATTAGAGAAAGAACTAATGAAATATGTTAGCTATTAGATTGAGGGCGAATAAAAAAGTTTGCTGTTAACATAAAGGCTACTGAAAAATGTTAGCTATTAGTGTGAGGAATAATGAAAAATGTTTGCTAGTAGAGTAAGGCCTAAGGGCTAATGAAAAATGTTGGCTATTCCAAACAGACAAGTGAAAAAATTTGGATATGAGAGTAAGGGCTAATGAAAAATGTTGGTAATTAGTGTAAGGAATAATGAAAAAATGTTTGCTATTAGAGTATGGGCTAATGAAAAACGTTGGCTACGACAAAAAGGGCTAGTGCAAAATGTTAGCTATAAGAGTAAGGGCTAATGAAATATGTTAGCTATTAGAGTGATGGCGTTTGAAAAATGTTCGCTGTTAGAGCAAGGGTTACGGAAATATGTTGACTTTTATGATAAGGGCGAATGGAATATGTTGGCTATCATTGTAAGGACTAATGAAATGAAAAATGTTGACTATTAAAAAAAACGCAGATTAAAAAAAAATGTTGGCTATTACAAAAAGGCGAATGAAAAATGTTGGCTATTAGAGTAAGGGTTATTAGGCCACACCAATTTCATTTCTTGGTTGACATTTTTTTCCTGATTTGCAAGAAATAAAAATTCAGAATCAACTGCAGAATGCTCATATTTTGCCCTGAACAGTTAAAAACAGTCCTTTTCATCCTAGTTGTTACAGTTATTCCATCTTTGAATGCAATGGTATCATTAAAAGTTCAAAATTCATTGTTTAGATTTTGAACCAGCCTGGTGTGTTGACTTCATGGCTCCTATCGTACCATTTTGGGCCATAATAGGATGCCTAGGCCTGTTTTTATTTTTTTTTTCGCCCGCCCGCCCGCTCCATTATTTTTCTAGAAAAATCCGTTAACCAAGAAATTAAATTGGTGTGGCTTTAAAGTAAATAAAAAATGAGATAAGTTGGCTATTAGTGTAAGGACTAATGAAAAATGTTGGCTATCAGACTAAGGGCTAATGAAAAATGTTGGCTATTAGAGTAAGGGCTTTTGAAAAATGTTGGCTATTGAAGTAAGGGCTTTTGAAAAATGTTAGCTGTTAGAGCAAGGGCTTATTAGGATATTAGCCCATCAGGATAAGGACAAATGAAAAAGGTTGGCTATTAGATGTTGGCTATTCCAAACAGGGCGAATGAAAAATGTTGGCTATTAGAGTAAGGGCTAATGAAATATGTTGGCTATTAGAGTAAGGGCTCTTAAAAATGTTGGCTATTAGGATAAGGGCTAATGAAAAATGTTAGCTATTAGGGTTAACTAATGAAAAATGTTAGCTATTAGGGTAAGGGCTAATGAAAAATGTTAGCTATTAGGGTAAGGGCTAATGAAAAATGATGGCTTTTAGAGTAAGGGCTAATGAAAAATGATGGCTTTTAGAGTAAGGGCTGATTAAAAATGATGGCTTTTAGAGTAAGGGCTAATGAAAAATGTTAGCTATTAGAGTAAGGGCTAATGAAAAATGATGGCTTTTAGAGTAAGGGCTAATTAACAATGTTGGCTATTAGAGTAAGGGCTAATAAAAAGTGTTGGCTTTTAGAGTAAGGGCTAATGAAAAATGATGGCTTTTAGAGTAAGGGCTAATGAAAAATGATGGCTATTAGAGTACGGGCTAATGAAAAATGATGGCTTTTAGAGGAAGGGCTAATTAACAATGTTGGCTATTAGAGTAAGGGCTAATGAAAAATGATGGCTATTAGAGTAAGGGCTAATGAAAAATGATGGCTTTTAGAGTAAGGGCTAATTAACAATGTTGGCTATTAGAGTAAGGGCTAATTAACAATGTTGGCTATTAGAGTAAGGGCTAATAAAAAGTGTTGGCTTTTAGAGTAAGGGCTAATGAAAAATGTTGGCTTTTAGAGTAAGGGCTAATGAAAAATGTTGGCTATTAGAGTACGGGCTAATGAAAAATGTTGGCTATTAGAGTAAGGACTAATAAAAAATGATGGCTTTTAGAGTAAGGGCGAATGAAAAATGATGGCTATTAGAGTAAGGGCTAATGAAAAATGATGGCTATTAGAGTAAGGGCTAATGAAAAATGATGGCTATTAGAGTAAGGGCGAATGAAATATGTTGGCTAATAGAGTAAGGGCTGATTAAAAATGTTGGCTGTTAGAGATAGGCCACGCCAATTGAATTCGTTGCTTCTTGGATTCGCCTTGTCAGTTTTTGTTTTTGATTTTAAAAAAATCAACTCAAATATTCTCATATTTTGCCCCCAACAGTGATGTAAAGTCCTTTTATTTCTAGTTGTTACAGCTTTTTTTCATCAATGCAGTGGCTTGATTAAAAGTTCAGAATTCATAGTTAAATATTAACCCAGCCTTTTGTATAGACTTCATGGCTCCTATCGTAGCATTAGGGTCTGTAATTGGACGCCTTGACCCGTTTTTTTCCCTGTCACTGTCATTTTTTCTGAAATAATCCGAGAACCAACAAATTGAATTGGTGTGGCCAAAGGGCTAATTAAAATGTTTACTATTAGAGTAAGGGCTAATAAAAATGTTGGCTACTGGAGTAAGCTACTAGTATTCAATACATGCCATAATGAACCCCTTACCTTTGTCTGAGTGGTAAAATGAGGTACAACAGTTTTATTCTGGTCCATAGAAGGGCAGACACCACATTTGCGTTGCACAGTGGAGGCAAAAAAATGGGAACGATTGTAGTGCCTAGTTATACCTTTGAAAATCCTTTTTTTCTCTTGAAATATGTTTGGTCCATTTTGGAGATTTTTGGGCTGGAAGGCACAGGTAGGGTCTAAACTTTCCTACTTTGGTCAACTTTTGTTTATTTCGCCAGTTTAGTGGGCGTAATGAGAGATGTGAGTGGTTAGGTCTTGTCTAGCCAGGTGGATGGATACCATGGAAAATTAGGTTAAAGTTGAGGTTTTCTTACTATCATCAGGTGTGGTGGGAATTTGACCTGGTCGACCCCCTGTTTCCTTTCGATATTTGGGGATCAGACTCTGGTGGGTACCTGTTGCAGAAAAATTGTTGTGATTGAAGTATGGGCAAGTACTTTCATGAGGACTTATAATAGTGTATTTAAGCATGTGTTCCTATAGCCAAATCTCATAGTACTGTCTGTCCTGAGAGTCAATTATGATTGACCAGTAGCTTTCAGGCTGATTTCCTTTTTTTTTCAAAACTTCATTCGACAAACCAAAAATACATACAAAGACAACAGTAAAACTAGAAAGGCAAACATTTGCGTCGGAGCAAATGTAATATTTCACTCCATATTAATCCCCAAACAAAAATAGAAGATTCTAAATAAATCATTGCAGTTATACAAGGACAAGCACTTTGAATCTCGACAGCTTTATCTACAAAAATGTCACTTGGCAATTATCTCCTAATTTTTGTTACAAAGATACAAGGACAAGTACGTTAAATCTCGACAGCTTTACTTTACACACATCTCAATCTTATAAGTTATATATTGCAGGTATCTAAATACTACTAATGACGAGATTGTAACTACTACTAACGGTAGCAAATCTTCACGGTCTGAGAAAAATTGACATGTTCACGGAACTGTATATTCACGGTGGTGACAGGTGCAGGAAAAAGAAAGTCCAGGAATTATTTCTTAACTGCAATGATAAGTTCACGACACAGAGGTGTATGTTTGCATATGTTTTGTATGATTGTCGTAAACGTAGTTTGGAAATGAACGAAAACCGATGCGCGCACAGATGTCATCCATATAATCAAATCAACATGGCCTTATTTACAATCACATAAACTATGAAACCACACATTGAATAAGCTATACATATGATTATCATAACCTTTATCTTTAAAATCATGCCGGTGAGCACGTACAGAGTGAAAGAAAGTAAAGTAAAGAAGCAATTTCTGTACTAGCTATAATAGTACTTAATATGATTCGTCCTCATCGTCATCATTCAAAGTGGTCTATCCCTTGCTACTAGTGACTGGTAATACCTATGTAGATTCTTCACCCTGGCAGAGTGCAGGACTCCTCTCTTGACAGCTCCGTTTTTGACAACATCAAAGTGATTTTGGTTTGTATGTTGGAAAAATACAAAAGACAAGCATTCTACTAAGTCAACTAAGTTATCGACATTTTTGAGTAAGAACAATCAGTTTTTGAATGTTATAAGCAAAACAACTGATATAGAAAAGAAAATGTTTAAATTAAATGTTAAAATTGTTAAAATGTAAAATGGTTAAAATTGTTGAAAATGTTTAAAATGTTAACATTTTTTAAAATCTTAACATTTTGTTTGGTTTGGTTCCCAAAGTTGAATGCGTTCAGTAAAGTGGCAGGCGTAGAGTGAAAAACACAAAGAAAAAAATTGTTTTTCATCTATATAAATATGATATGAAGTGATATACATGTATAACTAAAAACACAACAGTTGGATACCGTTGGATACTACAAGTAGTAGCTAACATCCTATACATCATTGGTAAGAACTTATATTTGCCTGATGCAAACTGTTGATTTTCAACATTTAAAAAAGTTTACGCCCCACATTGCAAGAAAGTGTGACAAACGTACTAAAAACAATTAAATGCATTTCAGCTGTCAATATTAATCCAATTAGTCCAGCACCCAATAAGCAAGAAGATTACAACTGCCCTACCAGCATGTTTTCAATGTATTAATCCAATTAGTCCAGCACCCAATCAAAAACAAGATTACAACTGCCGTGCCATCTTGAAACCTTCATGCCTATTGGCTGTTGCCCTCTGCATTCCTTACTGATGAGTCATTGCTATAAGGTAAGTAAACTTCACTATTCGGTATAGAAAACAGTCAAAAAGTCCCAAATTATACAAGTTTAAGGGAGAGTATGCCAACAGTTATAATGAATTGTTGTTGGTAGATATATAAAGCATACCTAGACCAAATTTCAGATGATTTTAGTGTAATACCAGGTCTCCAGGACCCTAAATGTACAGATTTTGTCAAAAAATGGCAAAGAAAAAACAATTTTAAATGCCTGTATCGAAAAAATTGAAACGCCTGAGGGTATTTGGCTACTTTACCTTCATACCAAATTTCCATTCCAATATTATATATACAATGTGTTGATGTAACCAGCCTTGATTATTGGTTATAGATCAGCAGATATCGTTAGTGAAGGATAATAGACTTTTATGTACAGATTGTCAACTTTGGAGTTACGTAGATGTGAAGCAGTTGTACGTGAGCTCAGAAGGGTGATGAGAGATGCCACCCACCCATATCAATATAACAGTTACTAGAGCCGGGGAGATCGTCAACTTACCAACTACGACTCCAAACACTCAACAACAAGGTTCCACTGAGAAAGACACAGACAATCTTTTATTCCGATCCCAGAACTCTCAAAATCATGCAGCAGCAACAGTTGTCAAATTGAGTTTGTAACTCTTACTTCTGTAAAGTATTTGTATGTTAACTTGTCTACTCTCTTTTTAATGTATATTTATATCACTATCGAATATTATGAGTACAATATTTTGAAGATGAATGTTCACAAGATAATGTCAATCTGTTAATGCTCAGAAGTGATAAAATGTTTAACACAGCTGTACATATTGTAAACTGCAACACAATATGGGATGCACTCATGCGATGTTTTGTCATTAAATAAAGTTCTAAAGATTCATATCTATATGGAGCAGCTTGCTACATAGTGCTGAACCTGCATCTAAAACACACTTCGCCTGGAACTCCTTGTGTATATGTAAGGTAAGTTGAAGGCATTATTGTAAATATCTAAATTCGTCGAACCAAGTGATATCATATTTATCTGTAGATTCCGACATGATTGTGATTTGTATTTCCCTACTATTATTAATGATTTATATTGTAAACAAACATCAGAATTCAGCCCTGTATGTCAAGGCTGGGAGATATGTTGTTGTTGATACGTTGATACAAATAAACCAATAAATAATCAATCTTTTTGTGTAAATTTGTAAATAGTAATAAAACCGTTATGTAAGTTATTGTAGGCTTATGTTATAACTCCAGAAAAATGAGCTGCATGCGATTACTTTAAATGCAAACTGATTGAGTTTATGAAGTATGGTTGAAATTTTCTTCTGTTGATACTTATTTACATTTAAATGTCGCGATTCACATTCTTCTATACACTCTGAACTCATTGTCTTTATCAGGTTGCAATTAGCCCTCGAGCATGAACTTGCAATGAATGTTATTATTGATTATATTGATTAGACAAGCATGCGATACAGGATCTGACCGCCAAGTGAAGCGGCCGTCATCCAAATCATAACCTGGTCCTGGACCCCACAGCTTCGTGCATATGGTCCTGCAACGAAACAAGAAAAGAAATAGGAATAGCAACATTCATTGTGAACTGTTTTGTTCATTTTCGACACTGTAGTCAATGTTATTTCTCAGTCTGAAAGATTTAACTTGTCGTATTATGTATTCATTAGAACGTGAAAAATCAAGGTAGATATTGGGACAAGTGTTTATTAGAAAAATGATACAACAAAATAGCCCTCCAGGCTTGGCTGTTAGTACTCATGTCTTCTTGAATGAACTGATTTTTGAAGTCGTAATTGAGTAGCGTTTTTTAAAACCTTTTCTGAGAAGAATCAGTACATTATCAGTCTCCTGGGTTAGATTTTATTGGCTTTTGAATCTATTATGAAAGTTCATCTGTGTTAGTAGTTACATATTTAGAGTTAAAACTTTTAATCCAAAACAAAGAAGTTCTCTCATCTAGAGCTTTAGAAGAGTCACTCTGGTCTTCCTCAGCAGACTGAGGTGAGGATTGTCACGTGGCTTCACGTGTCACGTGGGTCAGTCTAATGATCAAGACCTGAGTGACTAGTCGAAACCTATAGGTGAAAGAACTTCTTTGCGTTGGATTAAAAATTTTAACTTAAAACGGCTGTGGCACCTGTTTGATCTTTGAACGCTTGTTGACCACTTGTCCGTTCCGCGGTCGGTCCGATGCTTGGCGTGGTGCTGGCTTGAGTGGACATGCCATCCTGCAGTTTACAGTTTATTAAGAAAATCAACTTCGCAACAATCAACCAATCAACTATATTGCTCAACAACTGTAACTGGTACAATGTACAGCATGAGGTACATGAACAACAAGCAATTTGTAAAATCGTATGTGACAGAACATCAACTTACATACATATGTACAAACAGAAAAAAATAAGGCAACGCCATACAAAATGCCTAATTTGTACATCAAAAACGTTACATGTTTGGGCGCAAAGTAACAGGAACGTCCCAGAACAGCTAACATACCTTTAAGTAAGAAAAAAATAGTTAACACCCCTCTAACTCATTTTTGTACCAATTTATTATGACTAATTTGGTTGCAAGAACATATAGTGCAATGACGCCACTTTTTCTCTTGATTTGCCTTTCGTTCTCTTTCTTAACCCTTGTCCTGCTGGCATTCCTGGCACAATATTTTTCGATAATTTCATGTCTTAATTAGATCATAGACCCCCCCTCCCCATTTTTTTTTGCCCTGCAGTGGCATAGTTACTTCCGCATTCGTTGCGTTTAGCTGCGGTGTGATGCGTTGCACGAGAAATACCCCCAAATCGTACCTATACAGGGTGTAATATAGATGGACATATGTTGCGCACAGCAGGACAAGGGTTTAAATACTGACTAAATAAATGTGCCAAACAATGACATGTCTCAGTCTTACTGGATTCGGCGCGTCCCCGCCGCAGCCCTGCTCGTCCTCCCCTGCTGCACAGTCCGGGTGTCCGTCACAGATGAGATGACCGTGCACGCAGTACGGGTCCGCAGAGCCGGGCAGGCTGCAGTAGAACGTCCCGCAGTCTTCCACCTTGAATTCGCTGACTTTTAAGACATCCAGTGCAATTACAGGGTGACAAAACAAATAGAAAATTTATTACAAAAAATGCCCGATGGCTAATTGCAGTATGTATATATGAAAAAAAAGAAAATACAATGCAGGGCTCGAAATACTGGGTGCATGTGCATCCAATTTTTTCTGTGGGTGCACCAGTGCACCCAAATATTTTGTAGCTATTTTTGTACATATTACAATAGTATACAGGACATTCCTGCCATCTTAGTGTCAGAAAGAAAAATTATAACATCTTTGTTGTAGTGCAGTACTTGTTTAAGTTTTTAAAGTTAACTGCCATTTCAGATTCAAACTAAGAAGAGGAGCCCTGCAATGGTATGTGAGACCACGTCTAATATTATACTGCATTCTACAACATGCATGGTACTAGTTTTGCTGGGTTTTAATTCTTCTTTTGAGGCAATGGTAGGCGAATTTACCCACTTCATCTGTGATGTGTGGGTTCCTTGTTCTTAGTAGTAAAATACTAGTGTTTTCTCGTGGTTGGGAATGGTAAGGAACAAAAAAATCTGAATCAGGAAATCTGTCTGATATTGTTCTGAAAGAACACGAGTTTCTTGGCTAATTCACATCATCCTTGTCTAACATTTGTTTCCTTAAGTGAAAACTTTAAAAAATTTGTCTTCGCATGATTTCGTATCAATCAATAGTTTGTTTCCAAAATCATATCCAGTTGCTTGAGTAACTGTTTTTTGGCGTATCTTATTATCTGGATGTCTAACCTTCACCGACGTGTCTGATATTTCGTAGCACGTTTTGTCATCTTTTCATACTTGAAGCGTTTGAAAAGGTCCCCGAACAAGATAATTTAGGCATGTCTTTATTCTTTGGTACCACACATAAATAACGAGAACCAGCCTATAATACAAAACTAGTAACCATTGTCCACCACGACATTTTTGCCCCACAGATATCAGCATGCAATGAGATTGGGTTGATTCAACTTAATACATTAAAATACATTGTAGTGTATAGTCCATATCTCATTTATACTATATTAGTCTAGTCTGTTGTTATGTAGAACTCCTGTATATTATCACGTAAGCCATGTTAATATATATCATACCTTATAAAATAGTATAGTGTTAATTTCGATACTTGGAACTTATAAACATTACTGTAGACGTTAGAGTAGAAATCAGCTAGATGTGTTGTAACTCAGAAGAGCTTGCCATGCATTGTGCCTGTTACAGTTGTTGTGCAATAAAGTTTGACTTCGAAAAATTAAAAAAAGGTCATTCCGTGATCAAGGTGTACAGTCGACACCGAAAATTTGGAGGTACGTAATCTTCCTTACAAAAATACAGTCACTGATCGAAGAATTTCTACTAAGGCCACACCAATTTAATTTGTTGGTTCTCGGATTCGCCTCTTCGTTTTTTTTTATTTGCAAAAAAAAATTGATTCTGGTCCTGAATCAACTGAAAAATGCTCATGTTTTGCCCCCAACAATTGAGGAAAGTCCTTTTCTTCCTAGTTGTTACAGTTTTCCCATCTATCATTGCAGTGGTTTGATTAAAAGTTCAAAATTCAATGTTTAAATTTTAACCCAGCCTTTTGTGTTGACTTCATGGCTCATTTCATAGCATTTAAGCCTATGATAGGATGCCTAGACCTGTTTTTATTTTTTATTTTCGCCCTGTCGCTTCATATTTTTTCTGAAAAAATCCGAGAACCAACAAATTAAATTGGTGTGGCCTAACTGAAAAATTAAAAGAAATTGGATACATTGGATACCTTCAAAATCACAGTCCCGCTCGTCCGCTTCCTCCCAACAGTCCGCGTCACCGTCACAGACAAACGCGCCAGGAACACATGACGCGTTACCGTAGACAGACGTGCAGGGGTAGCCGCAGGAACCCCACTTGGATGCCAGGGCATTTTCAACTGTAGCAACACATTTGTATCTATCAATCTATATCTATATATCTATCCATATCTATATTTTTCTACCTCTCTATCTCTATCTATCTATCTATCTATCTATCTATCTATCTATCTATCTATCTACCTACCTAATACCATCTATCTATCTATCTATCTATGTACCTACCTAGTATCTATCAGGTAGACATGCTCGGCTCCAATTTTATACTGTGCAAGAAATACCGGCGCAGCCTCAATTTTACATGCACTAATGTGCATATACCCAGTGCATGAACCAGTGCAGGTTAGGTGCAATTAGACATCAGGAATACCTACACAGCCCCAATTTACCTGCACTAATCTGCATATACCCAGTACATGTACCAGTGCAGGTAGACATCAGAAATACCTGAACAGCTCCAATTTTACCTGCACTATCCTGCATATACCCAGTACATGGACCAGTGCACGTTAGGTGCAGGTAGACATCAGAAATACCTGCACAGCTCCAATTTTACCTGCACTAACCTGCATATACCCAGTACATGGACCAGTGCAGAATAGGTACAGGTAGACATCGGAAATACCTGCACAGCTCCAATTTTACCTGCACTAACCTGCATATACCCAGTACATGAACCAGTGCAGGTTAGGTGCAGTTAGACATCGGAAATACCTCAACAGCTCCAATTTCACATGCACTAAGGCGCATATACCCAGTACATGGACCAGTGCAGGTTAGGTGCAGGTAGACATCAGAAATACCTGCACAGCTCCAATTTTACCTGCACTAACCTGCATATACCCAGTACATGGACCAGTGCAGGTTAGGTTTACAAGTAGACATCAGAAATACATGCACCTGCACAGCTCCAATTTTACCTGCACTAACCTGCATATACCCAGTACATGAACCAGTGCAGG
>NW_017804009.1:1800644-1801617 GCF_001625305.1 Branchiostoma belcheri | reverse complement strand
CCAAGTGCGGTTATACTGGTCATGTGGATGCAAATACAGATACAAAACACCCTGCCTCTGACACAACCCAGCTCATCTAGTCCCGTCTAAACAGTCCTGCAGCTCGTCACAGACCCACCTACTCGGGATGCAGGAGTCACTGGTCACAGTCGGGCATCCAGCGCACAATCTGCAGCAAACACAGAGTGTGACACAGATTATTATGAAGCAGACCTTTAAAACCGTTAGGCCACACCAATTAATTTCTTGGTTAACGGATTCGCCCGCAGTTTTTTCTGATTTGCAAAAAAAAAAAAATCAGAATCAACTGCAAAATGCTCATATTTTGCCCTGAACAGTTGAAAACAGTCCTTTTCTTCCTAGTTGTTACAGTTATTCCATCTTTCAATGCAGTGGTATCATTAAAAGTTCAAAATCCATTCTTTAAATTTTGAACCAGCCTGGTGTGTTGACTTCATGGCTCCTATCATACCATTTTGGGCCATAATAGGATGCCTGGGTCTGTGTTTTTATTTTCAGTTTTTTCGCCCGCCCGCTCCATTATTTTTCTAGAAAAATCCGTTAACCAAGAATTAGATTGGTGTGGCCTAATTGTAGGTATTATTAACTGCAGTATAAACTAAACCAAAATTTTCGACTGTACGACTCTAGTGTTTGTCTAGAGCTGTATAGTCGAAACTTTGGGTCACGTTATGTTGGAAATAAAAGAATAAAAAAAAACTGGATAAACTGTTGTGTGATTTTGGAATGCCCTGTGAGAAGTTTTACCGTCACAGTTTGCCTCGTCCTCCCCCGTGGAGCAGTCTTTCGTGCCGTCACAAGCCAGACTGTTGTGGTACGTCTCATCACCACCGTCTCCGCATGGACTGAACTGGATGCCGATTTCTGCAGGGCAAGGAGGTGACAACACTTGTTAACTCTCTCTCTCCGCCCCCCTCTCTCTCCCTCCCTCACCATCTCTCTCTCCCTCCCT
>NW_017804009.1:1769008-1800385 GCF_001625305.1 Branchiostoma belcheri | reverse complement strand
CCACTCCATCCACACACACACACAGTGGCCTCTGCTATAATGTATACAGTTAGACGAACTTTCTTATTAACAGATTTTAATGCCATCTTCTGTTCAATACGTTAGTCTAACGCACAATTGTATATATTCATTACAACATTTCTGTATGCCACCATCCACACAATCCTCACACCACACCAGCTTATCACTACGTACAGAATCAACATAGAACACAATCAAGTGAAGTATTTCAGCTTTTGGTGCAAAAACGATACATAATGCCTCTTTAACATAGTGATAGAAGGTGACCGGACGAACCCCAACACCCGAGATGCTGTAACTCCACGGCCGCTAGCCCGCACTCTTTCTGTAGCACGTCTTCGCACACAGGTCTGCAACACAATGTGTGTTTAAAATTTAAACTTTTGATCCAGCACAAAGAAGTTCTCTCACCTAGAGCTTTCTACCAGTCACTCTGGTCTTCCTCAGTAGACTGACCCAGTGTGGCTTGTCACAATAAGCCATAACAGACCACGTGACTTCTTTTAAGTGTGACGTCACTACTAGGTCAGTCTACTGCAGAAGACCAGATGGACTGGTAGAAAGCTCTAGGTGAGAGAACTTTGTGTTGTGTTGGATCAAAACTTCAAACATACAAATAAACAAACACAAATGAACTTTTACTATAGTACAAGAAGTGATTTTGGAAAAAGTCGTTTTATTAAGATGTTTTTGGACTATTTTATTCTGTATTACCTGTTAGCAGTTAGAACGTAAGCTTTAACGTACATTAACTTTTTATTAGCTTGCTTAATACTTTCCTAAGTAACGATAACTCACTTACATAATGCCACACCACAAAATCGTCCAAAACGTCCTTAACAGCTATTATCTGATGCGCAATTTATGCATGTAAGGAAAGTTGTTAAGTGATTGCATTTACTTGTCTCCATAGTTGTAGGCCCAGGGCACACATCCGTCAAAAGCCCGACAGAAACTTTCTCTGGGCCGACATGTCCCGTTACAGAAGACGCTGGGCGGCGGACATCCCGAGCCTGGAGAGGAATATTTGTTTATTACAATTCTAAAACACACGTTGACGGGGTGAACGAACAGGTGAAATCACCTTTTCTAGCTCTCACCCAAACATGCACATCACTATATGATAATTGGGATAAAGGAGTTGGGACTTGCGCTCGTGTAATTTCATTTACTAAACCCCAATTAGCTTAATTCTATTTCGTATATTTTATATATTATACTTGTCCATGTAATCAGTATATCTCTGTTTAATCATTTTGTGTAGATGGCACCGTTAATATAAGTTCCATGGAACTTGAGCTCAACGCCATTTTGTATGTTTTTAATGTTTTAATAAAAATCTGTATATGTTAACACACTATCAATCAATCAATTCAATTCAATCGAGTGGTTCATTTATAAAAACAAAACAAAAACTTTGTAGCCATTGACTAAATTGCGTCTTGTTGTACGGATTACATTATATAACTCGTTAAAATAATTAACATACACTAACATATAATATATGGCAGTTACAAGATTACATGAACAAATTTCATAAAATAAACACTAGAATGCTAAAGCACAAACACACATTAATGAAATGCACCAGTCTTACCATCTATGACGAGAATCTCGACCCTCAGTGCAATCGTATTGTGGAAGTTGAGTGGATAGAAGCGAGTGTAGAGTGCAAACGTCGGGTTGTCCAACAGGTTCCGAGCGTAGCGATGGCTGTCGCTGTTCCCTTGGAACACCTGAAACAAGTGAAACAAATGGGTACGGTCGTGCGGCGTAACGACAGAGCATTCGGCTTGGAACCAAGAAGTCCCGAGTTCGAACCCTGCCATGCCCTCCATGGCCATCGTGTCATCGGGAAATGCACTTTCCTCAGCTCACTTCATTCAGGTGGAAATGAGTACCTTGCTTATACCTTGCTTCGGTTATAAATAGGGGCGTAATAATATATAATATAATATATCCCTCGTATAGGACGTTATTAAATGGAGGCTCGTTTTTGGGAAGAGCCACACCCCAAGGACCCACCACACCTTTTGAAAGAGAAGGGACATGCCGGTGTGTGA
Organism: Branchiostoma belcheri; assembly: GCF_001625305.1. Taxonomy (NCBI): domain Eukaryota; kingdom Metazoa; phylum Chordata; class Leptocardii; order Amphioxiformes; family Branchiostomatidae; genus Branchiostoma; species Branchiostoma belcheri. Next base: position 1,798,301 of record NW_017804009.1, on the reverse strand, counting down.
TGATCAAAACACTACTATCTGGTGATTCACTACGGACGCCAAGAAGAATAGAGTGAAATTTACACTAACTAAAACAAATGAAACGTTGTACTGCGCACCTCATAATGAGGATGCCCTTACAATTGTTGTGAAAACGTAACATAAATAATACAGCTGCTATGAAATGTTTAAATATTTATGAAACGACTGAACCATTAGAATTCTATGAATGTAAATGGTACCATTGTACGTTAGAGTCACCAAAGTCATATTTTTGCACTAGTCTCGTTTTGTAATGAAGTCCACAATTCAAATGGCTGCGAGTAATTCCAACACGAAAAAAATGAATATTCATTCATTCAAGAATTCATTTTATGAAAACTTTGAAAAATCTAAAAACAGCGAGCCTGAAACATCAGCATATATTGGACTGTTAAACGTCACCTCCTCCTCTCTATTTTCTCTATTTTAAAGTTACTTCACTTTCACTTTATTCATTTATTTTTCCAGTAAGATACACTCAGGTCGAAACTTGACCTGTTTTTAGGCAGTCCTGGTTAAACATTTAAAAAGTGTACTAGTGTCAATAACACCTAATAACACCATACAGAAAAGTGAATTTAATAATATTGGGTAACGAATTACACATGTGTTAAACGGTGTTTGAATGTCCTAAGTCAGTGTTCCCTTTTTTTTAGTGAGAATGTTCCACACCTGCGCGCCGTAATACTGTAAACTGCCTTGATAAGACGTCACTCTTGCTAATGGGCAATGCTTTTTTTGTTCAGAAGAACAGTCATAAATACAAATTAAAGTGACTTCTAACTCAAGTTAGGTACAACCTTTATTCTCGCAACCACTTTTACAATGGAAAAAAGGCGTTTACAAGACATTTGAATAGCACGAGTCAAACCTCCCATCCCAGCAGAGAACTAAAGCATAGCAGGACACATACAACTAGAAGCGTTTTGCGCGGCTAACATAATTCAATGTCATTCGAACAAACCAAACTGCCGCGAAGAACTAAAAGTTATTTAGCATAGTCAGAAAGTATGTGTTTAAATTAATAATGTGTCCAAGTATGCTTGAAAGCTTGGGAAAAAAGGACTGAGCGCTGTTAGGCGTATGCATAGTTGAACTGACCATTTCGTTACCCTCCCTGTTGAGGTATGTTGCCCACTGTCCGTTAACAGAGAACGCCAGCTTGTATGACGTCACCCAGTAGTCCAGGTTGTAAGCTCCCTGGGTGATGACACCGGCAACTTCGTACACTCTGTCATGCTTAATCTGCAGTGGGAAACAGAAACATCACTTTAGTTTTTTCCACTCAATTGATGAAATGTATAAATTGTTTTTATTGAATGACTAAAGACTTTTATGGTATACACATACCCACTGGGTTAAGTAAAGGTCACAACAAGGAATAGAAAACAGATAAGTTTACATTACATATATGCATTGTCAAGTAACTACAACTAAGTAAATTAGGCTTCTTCGCGTTTCTTAGTAGTGGTAAAACGATAAGAACAGATATATTTCATAATCGAAGGTTTGTCTACTTTCATTAAAAATCTTAATTTGTCTGTACAGCAATGAAGTAGGGGAACATGGATTGTATCAGACTATAATAGTATAAAGATCTGTAATCTCTTTGTTGTATAGTTATTGAGTTGAGTATCACTTTGATGACACAAAAAGTTACAAAAATAGTCTTCTTAAATTCCAAGTTCAATGAGAATGCAAAGTAAGCAGGAAACTATGGCCGGCGGTAGGCAAATTTCTACCGGGACTGAGCTCTCAGTCTTACAATTTTCTATCTGTAAAGTATCAGTTTACCAGCGGTCTATTCTGGATCTTACTCCATTAACCTTATGACTAGGAAAAATGTTGTGTTTCCTATTTCAGTCCTGAAAAAATTAGGGTCAGTAGGTAGGATTATCTTTTCTTCTTTTTGACGACTTTAGCGATCTCTAGTGATAAAACTTACACCAATGGGCCCCTTGCTCTTTAACTTTGTTAAACAATACAGTTTAATTGAAAAAGTGAAATTTGCATTAGGACACATATTTTCAATGTCATGTCGGAAAACCGGTTGTACAAGGTTTCATCACTCAGGAGTCAGATCATGGAGCTCGAAAACGTCAATTACAACATTGTTTCCTCGCCTCGGCCTAAAAATGAAACGTTTTGAAATCTAGATAGATGACTCCTACTTTGGACTCCGGATGCAACAACGAGGATTGGTCACAGTCACAACTCTTAAGAAACTCATTGAGTCTGAAACTGGTCTGCAATGATGGGAACTTCTGTCCGCAATGAATGACAGACTGTACTGGAGACAAAGCCTCACTAGCTGCACCTCAATCAATCAATCAATCAATCAATCAAATGGATTATTGGTCAATCGACTTTGCAGCACTACTTGCATGTAGGCTGAATTGTGCCCATTGTTACATATGTACATCATCTCATCAGATGTATCAGATTGAAAAAAAGTTGCGAAAATATTCACAAATAATATAAAATCCACTGCAATAAAATCATCGGTATTAGCTTTAAAACGAGACATTTAAAATCCGTGATCTTTGTACAGCACCTCATAGAGGAATAATGAAGAAGAAAGACTAGTTCTGGTGACCAGGCACCAGGTACCTGCAGCCACTGGTCTGTGTCGGTGTGCAGAGCCGGAGACCAGCACGCCCCCTGCTGCTGCCCCTCCCCGCTGTTCAGACGGGCCTGCCACGGGTAGAAGTCGTCCCCTCGCGATGACGCGCTCATGTCGAGGTCGGGAACCTTCGGAACCGCAGCAGGATCGTCGGGATCAAGTCCAACTCCCAATGGGACGTACTGGTCCTGCTTCAGCCACGTGTTTTCGTCTGGAGAAAAGGAAAAAAAGGGAGAGTAATCACTGAAGTCAACTGAACAGCTAAGAACTAGGCTTGGGGTCAATAACGTTTGAGATATAATAAGAGCTAATCGACTAAGTTAGTATGGCCACCTCGAAAAAAAATGGACAGTGAAAAATGGCCTAGTAAGATCCTCACACTGGATATGGAAGACCCAGAACCTTATGGTTGACCAAAGAAGACATGAATTGACAATGTAAGGGAGGACATCCACCATCTGAACCTACATATTAATGTCAACCCACAGGATACAGGCAAATGGCGGACTGCCATCAAGCCACAGTACTGCTGTGCAAGCACGTTTGGGTGACGTCCTACATTTTCAAATTTTGACATCATGAACCTTGTTAAACAAGAAATGATACATATATGGTGCTAAGTTTGCTGCCATCTATTACAACATACATTTGTCACTGAAAAATAAAAGTTTTCAATCATTATGCATTTACAAATGGTTTCGATTCAGTGCTTTTGATTCATCATATAAAAGGAATGAAATGCATGGTCGCTGTATTTATGTTTGTAGCCCCCTAGAAGCTTCTTTTGACACTGCAGAAGACTAACCATTTGTGACGTACACCTCTATCACCATGGCAACCCAGCCCGCATAGCCTGTCGGGTACAGGCGGATGTAGCGTGACGTCACAGGAGCGGGGAGAAGACGACTCACTTTGTTGTACCGGTCTCGGTTTCCCTCGAAAACCTTGTGACAAAAGAAACATTTTTCCCTTACGACTCTTACATGTATTTATGTTCTGAATGAAAATGGACATATGACACAGATAATATAATGATAAATAATAAAAAAATGTGCAAGTGCGCCCAAAGATTTGTTCCCTTGTTTATTTAACAGATCCCCATTAGGGAGTACAATGTATACTATAGTTTTCTTGGAGTCATAGAAATTACACATTGCACTGTATAAAACGTATAAATTACGGTATAACACATAACAAAACCTACACTAGCATAAACATTACACTAGAGAGGTAACATTTGCAAAGCAAATACATAATGTTTACCTTCCCATATGGTCTGCTCTGTTAATTCTTACTCAAATACATTCATACATATGGTCAGACAGGAGTCTAAATCCCTCGTACTATAAGATTGCAACATTATGTAACCCAGCACCAGTTACCATGGTGACAGATGTCAACAAATCAGGTCATTGGCCACGTCAGAGGTTAGTGTTTGGAGAAGAAGAAGAGGAAGAAACTGAGCAAAAATAAATGTTTTCCTTCGGTAAACATAATAAGATGACGAAAAGTGGGTTATGCTACCTTCATTGAATAGCTCTTGCATGTAGAATTTTTCCAGAAACCGTTTCGGTGAAGACAGATTTTTCGTACCTGAACGCTGTCGTTGCTGCCTACGTAAGGTGCCCAGGAGGCGCCGTCAATGCTGAAGGCCAGAGTGAATGACGTCACCCAGCTGCCCAGGTCCCAGTTTGCGCCACCTCCACTGATCACCACCCCTGTGACGTCAGTCGTCTTGCCCAGGTAAACCTGCAGTGAAACATAGAGCCTCATTCATTCATTCATGCATTCATTCATGTATTCATTCATTCATTCATGTATTCATTCATTCATTCATGTATTCATTCATGTATTCATTCATTCATCTATTCATTCATGTATTCATTCATTCATGTATTCATGTATTCATTCATTCATTCATTTTCATTCATTCATTTATTTATTCATTCATTCATTCATTTATTCATTCATTCATACAGATGCTCCATAGTCGTGTCGTTCAGATCATCTACTGCAACATAGTAGAGGATGTTCCTCCTATATACGCTCTAGATTCAAATATTTACCTTCACATGGTAATAGCTTAACAAACTACATCGTACTGCTCTGTTTATTGTTACTCGAATGCATTCATATATAGTGACCAGCCATTCCAGTCCTGCTACATAATATAATTCTGTTACAGGACCAATTACCATGGTGGCGGACGTCTGTTACACGACATTGACTTTGGATTTGTTTGGAACAGAACCAGAAAAGACGAAGAAGAAACAGCAAAAACAATACGTTTCCTTCTGCGAAGGTAAACCTAATTAACATCAGGTACCTGAAACCATTGGTCCAACACAGAACTCGGTACCCAGCAGTATCCTGGCATTGTTGTCGGCGTGTGCCGAGCCTGGGATGGCGCGAACACTGACTTGTACTCGGAGCTGGCGGTGACGAAGACATCGGGAATGTACCGGCTGGCCAAACCAAGTGGGAATCCAGGAGGTTTGACATCTATCAGGAAAATGTCATCAGTCAGACTTAGCATGCATAAGATTACTAGGAAGCTTACCTGGTAGTATCGATAAGTAAACTTCGGGAATAATTCTTTAACATTTTACTAAAGAACAGTTGATAGTGCGCCTAGTGACGGCTCACTCAAGGTTTTTCAGCTTATTTTTATGCTTCCACCAAGCACATTACAGTACTCATTTTCAACTGAGCAAAGCGAAGAAACTCGTGTAAAGTGCCTTTCCCAAGGGCATCCAAGGGCACAAGATTGGCGGCATGGCAGGATTCGAACCCGGGGCCTGTTGGTTCCGAGTCGAACACGCTACCATTACGTACGCCCAACGGCCCCACGATGGTTATCGTGCATGGTTAGAGCTGACCAACGTACGTACCTCCGCAGTCTTCCTCGTCCTCCCCTCCACTGCAGTCCGTCAGGTTGTCACACAGCTGAGACTCCAACAGGCACGTCCCGTCTGTACAGGAGAACTGTCCAGCACCGCAACCTGGGTGGGAGGAAGCTTAAACAAAACGGTAGGTTTGTCCACCTTTGTCTTAAATTGGCTTTCCCCACACAGGAGGAAGTCACATGGCCGTGAGCATAGAAACTCGAACCTTTTGCCAGTTCAGATATCTGACATCTCGATTCATGAATGCGACCTTGCCATATTGTGTCACACTTTGTGACCTCAAAATGTAAATATCAAGTCTATTATATAAATTTTTTTAGCATGTACGCTGCAATTTAGCCCCAGGGCTATGATGTTGTACTTAAAGTGTAAAATGTAATGTATTTCAATAAATTCATCTCATCTCATCTTACATGCATATCGTCTTGATCCTTCATAAAAAAAACCTTTTGATTACAACATTTACGTATTAGACTGTATGTTAACTGACTGCCACCTCCGTCTGTACAGTTCATCTCGTCCTCTCCGTTGGAACAGTCCTCCAACCCGTCACAGACGCGGTATGTCGGCAGACATCCCTTGTCACACTCCAACTGGAGACCGTGGCACGGAGCTGTAAGGACGTGGGAACATTCAGTGAATTGTCAGTAACGACAGCAACATCATCACGGACACACTGATGTTCTAGAGACGTTATCATCTGTGGTAGTTACATGTTTAAACTTAAAACATTTGATCCAACCCAAAGAAGTTCTCTCATCTAGAGCTTAACAATTTAGACCAGTCTCTCTGGTTTTCCTCAGTAGGCTGAGAAGACATAGCGAGCGACTGGTTGGAAGCTCTATGTGAAGGAACTTCTTTGTGTTGAATCAATAATTTAAACTTTAACACGTTTTAGAGACATGTCAAATTGATAGACCTCTCTTGCTGTCTCTGTCTCTCTATTTTCTCTTTCACTCTCTCACTTTTCTATCTCTCTTTCTTCCCTCTCTCCTCTCCCTTTTGTATCTCTCTATTCTGTGTAAGTCTAAACCTACTGTGGCAGTTCTCCTCGTCTTCCCCAGTAGAGCAGTCCTTGTCCCCGTCACAAACCGAGGCGATGTGGATGCATTCGCCGCTGTCACACTGCCAAAGTCCCCGCACTGCACACGGCTCTGAAGACAGGGAATGGAACGTACAACACTTATTACAATACATATGTTGTAATAACATATGTTTTTCAACTTATGTCTATGCCGCCACCCACGCAGACAAACTAATCTTTACCCTGAGTTAAGTGAGGAAATTTGCGCAAAGGTGCCTTCCTAAGGGCACAAGATCGGTGGCATGGCAGGATTCCAACTCGGGACCTCTTGGTCCTGAGCTTAACGCTCAGTCGTTAATACGCCACACGACCCACAGTTTTTTGCCCAACCATCAACAATTAACATTGACTAATTAATCATGACATAATCTAGATAAATTCCATAGAATTAAGTCAGTGTGGATTAATTTGCATAGAATAATTTGCATAAAACGTACGGCACGGCAGTTCGTCCGTTGCATCATCACAGTCGATGACGCCGTCGCACGCTGCAGATGGAGCTACGCACTTGCCGCTGCCTTCACATCGAAAATCCAAACTGGTACACACTGTACAACAGATATGATACAGGGATTTCCTTTTTACACAACCAAAACTTGTCTCACCTTGCGTACGTTTCCATGTCTATCAGATAACTTCCTCGGAGCTTCTGGTGTTCTGCTTTTAGCCACTATATGTAGCCGATGTAGGTGGCACTTTTGCGGCGAGAATACAATCCCAAACGTGGATAATTTGGGATTTTGTTCTATATCCAATGCTCTACCGACCTGACCAAACTTTTTCACATGTATACGTTATAGTTTCATGCCATCACGTTTGATGTGCGTAAACGTACCACAATGGACACACTTGATTTGATAACAGATATGTTCAAACAATCAATATACTTAAAGACATCTATATCAGTTCAAAAACACAATGTTCACCTTCACTTGGTTTTGCCCAGCCAATTTCTGTATTTCTAACTCAAAGCCAGATACATTAATATGGTATGGTGAGCAGTCTCTTCAACCCTGTCCTGCTACATAAGTGACACAACACCACAGGGTGTTGCTACGCACACAAAATACCACGGTGACAGACTCTGGTCCAGGTCATTGACTTTATTTTTGGGAGGGAAAAAAGAACAAAGATATGTTTTCCCTTTGCGTAGGTACTACTATAAGAAATAAGAAATAGTAACGTGAGATTGAAGCCTTACAACAGCCCCTTTCATCGGACCTGTCGTAACAGTCCCTGACGCCATCGCAGCGCTTTGTGCCGTCGATGCAGGAACCGTGTCCGCAGAAAAACCCAGGCGAGACACAGTCATCCACTATGCAATTTTCCTCATCCAAACCATCGGGACAATCACTGATACCGTCGCAATGCCAATCTGGACGGTCACCCGATGATTCATAGCCGGTCATTTCGGTACACGCTAAAGGTCTCTCGCAATTTTGCTCATCTTCACCGTCTGGACAGTTGTTGTCACCGTCACACACCCAATCCTGTGGGACACATGCTCCAGAAATTTCACACCTGACAGAGAAAAGCGGACACTCTTTGCTCCGGCAGTTTTCTTCATCTGAACCGTCTCTACAGTTATTATGACTGTCACAATGCGTGTTCTCCTCATCTGAACTATCTAAACATTCATCAAAACCGTTGCATACCAACCATGGACGAATGCATTCTCCACTCTCACACTTAAAATCTTCAGGGTTGTAACATTCTATGTTTAAGCAATCCTCCTCGTCTGAACCGTCCCGGCAGTTTCAATACCGTCGCAATGCCACTCTGGACGGATGCATGCTCCACTGTCACACTTGAAAGCGTCGGAGTTGTTACATTGTTTGTATATGCAATCTTCCTCGTCTGAACCGTCGTCGCAGTTTTCATAACCGTTGCATTGCCAATATGAGGGGACACATTCTCCAGTTTCACACTGAAAATCGTCAGGGCTGTTACATTCCTTGTTTAAACAATCCCCTTCATCTGAACCGTCGTAGCAGTTTTCTATACCGTTGCATTGCCCCCATGGACGGATGCACTGTCCACTGTCACACTTAAAATCGTCAGGGTAGTAACATTCTTTGTTTAGGCAATCTTTTTCATCTGAACGGTCGTGGCAATTCACACTGCCATCGCATTGCCACTCTGGACGGATACATGTTCCACTGTCACACTTGAAATCGTCGGGGTTGTAACATTCTATGCTTATACAATCATCCTCGTCTGAACCGTCGTGGCAATTCACAATGCCGTCGCATTGCCACTCTGGGCGAATGCATGCTCCATTCTCACACTTGAAATCGCCGGGATTGTAACATTCTTTGTTTACGCAGTCTTGTTCGTCCGAACCGTCGTGGCAGCTTTCAATACTGTTGCATATCCACTCTGGACGGATACATTCTCCACTCGCACACTTGAAGTAGCTCGGCAAGGGACACACGGTACAATTTTCCTCATCTGAACCGTCTGGACAATCATTAATACCGTCACATACCACAGCGAGAGAGAGGCAGCGACCTTCAACTCCACAGCCGAAAACGTCGGGCGACAAACAATCTGGAGCCGTACACTCTTCATCCGAGCCGTCGGGACAGTCTGTGGCACCGTCACACCTATCTTCCACACCGATGCAATCGTCGGTCGTTGTGCAAGCGAAGGATGGGGAGGGGCATTCATCTTCGTCTGTGCCTGGAATGCGAGGGAAAGCATGGCCGATGGACAGCAGGCATATGAGAAGGACCAAGCCGGTCGCCATGGTTGGCTTTACGGATGGAAATGTAGCTGGCACCCCGGTGTACCGGGCATACACTGGCACAAATAATGAAGTAGTATTGGGGATTTGTGCATACATTGTTTTACTACGTACAGATGGGTACTAATCCAGAAGAATGCGCGGGGACGTCATCAAAATTGTACTAGCTGCATTCTCTTGCTGTTTTATTGTCAATCGAAGAGTTCAGTTGCCCCTGCTTTATTAATATTAGGGGAAGTGTACTAAAGATTTTTGCTGTATTTAAAAGCGATCCAAAGTTTTGATGTAAATATATAGCGACTGTAATAAAGGTAACATACTCATACACACTGTTAAGCTTAAGGAACACAGAATTCCGACAGACGAGCAAGACAAACAAGAAATATTCGATGATGTGTGCACCAGGTGGTTGTCACGAGACACTCAAAGAACTACATATGAAAATACCACAGATAGCACTTGTACAACATATAGTTTCACGCCATCAGGTTCGATATGCGAAAACGTACCACAATGGACACAAATGATTCTCGATGTGATAACAGCCATGTTCAAATTTTCAAAATACTTAAAGAAATTCATATCCGTTCTAAAGTATTTTACTATACTCACATATATTTATCGAGTATTAGACAAGAAGCACTGTTGCTTATATGACGCCTCCTACTCAAAAATTTAAAAAGATAATAAAATACACAAAATACATACATAATTACAAAATGGATAAAAAATTCGTACAAACAAGTCTGAGAAGTTGGTGATCTATAAATCACGATAATCTACCTGTACAGTAAATAAAGGTTAGAACTACATCGAAGCCATTACAATTTTAGGAATGTGAAAGGGACGTGGACCCCCTTAGCAGTAAAAAAAAACATAAAGTAATGTCATAAGAATGCTGTGGCTCTACTATGTTGGGAAGTTCAAAAGTATGCTAAAGCCGGACCATCCACTCGAGATCTATGATTTCGTGCCTCATTTTAGGCATGAGATCACGGAGAGATTCAGCTTGACTATAAAATATATGTAGGCTTGTTGGCTCCTTCCTGCTGTGAATGATTCGTAGTCTGGACTCTGGGTTGACATGTTAAAAACTCTGTACAGTTACGTTAAACTTTTAAAGATAAGTAAATTTCAATACGTAAAGTAGAGAGGTACAGCATTTGCAAAGCAAGTGCACAATGTTCACCTTCACCTGGCCCTGTTCACCTTCACTTAGCCCAGCAAACTGCTGTACTGTTTATTCTTACTCAAAGCCAAATACACTCATGCATGTTGAGCAGGCTCTCCAACCCTGTCCTGCTGCATAATAACACAACACCACAGGGTGTTGCTACAGCACAAGTTACCATGGTGACATACGTCTGGTCTAGGTCATTGACTTTACTTGTTTGGAACGGAAGAAGAAGAACGATATGTAGCATAAACGTTATCTGAGTTGGTAAAATACGTGAACAAAATTAAACTGTTCTCCAACTCAAATTTCTGGTGAGTTGATTTCTTTTCGAGTTAGAGGACGGTTTGATTTTCTTCAAGAACGATATGTTTTCCTTCCGCGTAGGTAATTATAATAAATAAAATGTGAGCTTACCACAGCCAATCTCATCGGACTTGTCGTAACAGTCCCTGACGCCATCGCAGCGCTTTGTGCCGTCGATGCAGGAACCGTGTCCACAGAAAAACCCAGGCGAGACACAGTCATCCACTATGCAATTTTCCTCATCCAAACCATCGGGACAATCACTGACACCGTCGCAATGCCAATCTGGACGCTCACCCGATGATTCATAGCCGGTCATTTCGGTACACGCTAAAGGTCTCGGGCAATTTTGCTCATCTTGACCGTCTGGACAGTTGTTGTAACCGTTACACACCCACTCCTGTGGGACACATGCTCCAGAAGTTTCACACCTCTCGGAGAAAAGTGGACACACTTTGCTCCGGCAGTTTTCTTCATCTGAACCGTCTCTACAGTTATTATAACTGTCACAATGCGTGTTCGGACGGATACATTCTCCACTCTCACACTTGAAATCATCGGGGTAGGAACACTCATTGTTTGGGCAATCCTCCTCATCTGAACTATCTAAACATTCAAAAAAACCGTCGCATACCAACCATGGACGAATGCATTCTCCACTCTCACACTTGAAATCTTCAGGATTGTAACATTCTATGTTTCAGCAATCCTCCTCGTCTGAACCGTCCCGGCAGTTTTCAATACCGTCGCATTGCCACTCTGGACGTATACATGCTCCACTGTCACATTTGAAATCGTCAGGGTTGGTACATTCTTCGATTACACAATCTTCTTCGTCTGAACCGTCGTGGCAGTTTTCATGACCGTTGCATTGCCAATATGAGGGGACACATTCTCCACTCCTCACACTGAAAATCGTCAGGGCTGTTACATTCCTTGTTTAAACAATCCCCTTCATCTGAACCGTCGTAGCAGTTTTCTATGCCGTTGCATTGCCCCCATGGACGGATGCACTGTCCACTGTCACACTTAAAATCGTCAGGGTAGTAACATTCTTTGTTTAGGCAATCTTTTTCATCTGAACGGTCGTGGCAATTCGCACTGTCATCGCATTGCCACCATGGATGAATGCATTCTCCACTCTCACACTTAAAATCGCCGGGATTGTAACATTCTTTGTTTACGCAGTCTTGTTCGTCTGAACCGTCGTGGCAGCTTTCAATACTGTTGCATATCCACTCTGGACGGATACATTCTCCACTCGCACACTTGAAGTAGCTCGGCAAGGGACACACGGTGCAATTTTCCTCATCTGAACCGTCTGGACAATCATTACTACCGTCACATACCACAGCGAGAGAGAGGCAGCGACCTTCAACTCCACAGCCGAAAACGTCGGGCGACAAACAATCTGGAGCCGTACACTCTTCATCCGAGCTGTCGGGACAGTCTGCGGCACCGTCACACCTATCTGCCACACCGATGCAATCATCGGTCGTTTTGCAAGCGAAGGCTGGGGAGGGGCATTCATCTTCGTCTGTGCCTGGAATGTGAGGGAAAGCATGGCCGATGGACAGCAGGCATATGAGAAGGACCAAGCCGGTCGCCATTGTTGTCGTTACGGGTGGAAATGTAGCTGGCACTCCGGTGTACTGGGCATACACTGGCACAAATAATGACGTAGTATTGGGGATTTGTGCATACATTGTTTTACCATGAACAGATGGGTACTAACCCAAAAGAATGCGCGTGGACGTCATCAAAATTGTATTAGCTGCATTGTCTTGCAGTTTTATTGTCAATCGAAGAGTTCAGCTGCCCAAGGTTTAGTAATATCGGGGGAGTGTACTAAAGATTTTTGCTGTATTTGAAAGCGATCCAAAGTTTTGATGTAAATATAAAGCGACTGTAATAAAGGTAACATACTCATACACACTGTTAAGCTTAAGGAACACAGAATTCCGACAGACGAGCAAGAAAAAACAACAAATATTTGATGATGTGTGCACCAGGTGGTTGTCACGAGACACTCAAAGAACTACATATGAAAATACCACAGATAGCACTTGTACAACATATAGTTTCACGCCATCAGGTTCGATATGCGAAAACGTACCACAATGGACACAATTGACTCCCGATGTACTAACAGCCATTTTCAAATTTTCAAAATACTTAAAACATACAAAATACATGCATCATTACAAAATTGATAAAATAAAAAATAAATATAAACAAGTCTGCGAAGTTGGTGATCTATTAATTGCGAGTATCTACCTGTACAGTAAAAAAAAGGTTAGAACTCCATCAAAGCCATTACAATTTTGGGAATGTGAAAGTGACGTGGACCCCCTTAGCAGTAAAAAAAACATAAAGTAATGTCATAAGGATGCTGTGGCTCTACTATGTTGGGAAGTTCAAAAGTATGCTAAAGCCGGACCATCCACTCGAGATCCATGANTGATGATGTGTGCACCAGGTGGTTGTCACGAGACACTCAAAGAACTACATATGAAAATACCACAGATAGCACTTGTACAACATATAGTTTCACGCCATCAGGTTCGATATGCGAAAACGTACCACAATGGACACAATTGACTCCCGATGTACTAACAGCCATTATCAAATTTTCAAAATACTTAAAACATACAAAATACATGCATCATTACAAAATTGATAAAATAAAAAATAAATATAAACAAGTCTGCGAAGTTGGTGATCTATTAATTGCGAGTATCTACCTGTACAGTAAAAAAAAGGTTAGAACTCCATCAAAGCCATTACAATTTTGGGAATGTGAAAGTGACGTGGACCCCCTTAGCAGTAAAAAAAAACATAAAGTAATGTCATTAGGATGCTGTGGCTCTACTATGTTGGGAAGTTCAAAAAGTATGCTAAAGCCGGACCATCCACTCGAGATCCATGATTTCGTACCTCATTTTAGGCATGAGATCAAGGAGAGATTCAGCTTGACTATAAAATATATGTAGGCTTGTTGGCTCTTCCTGCTGTGAGTGATTCGTAGTCTGGACTCTGGTTGTACATGTTAAAACGCTGCTACATTAAACTTTTCAAAATAAGTAAATTTCAATACGTAATGTAGAGAGGTACAGCATTTGCAAAGCAAGTGCATAATGTTCACCTTCACCTGGCCCTGTTCACCTTCACTTAGCCCAGAAAACTGCTGTACTGTTTATTCTTACTCAAAGCCAAATACACCCATGCATGTTGAGCAGGCTCTCCAACCCTGTTCTGCTGCATAATAACCCAACACCACAGGGTGTTGCTACAGCACAAGTTACCATGGTGACATACGTCTGGTCTAGGTCATTGACTTTACTTGTTTGGAACGGAAGAAGAACGATATGTAGCATAAACGTTCATCTGAGTTGGTAAAATACGTGAACAAAATTAAACTGTTCTCCAACTCAAATTTCTGGTGAGTTGATTTCTTTTCGAGTTAGAGGACAGTTTGATTTTCTTCAAGAACGATATGTTTTCCTTCCGCGTAGGTAATTACAATAAATAAAATGTGAGCTTACCACAGCCAATCTCATCGGACTTGTCGTAACAGTCCCTGACGCCATCGCAGCGCTTTGTGCCGTCGATGCAGGAACCGTGTCCACAGAAAAACCCAGGCGAGACACAGTCATCCACTATGCAATTTTCCTCATCCAAACCATCGGGACAATCACTGACACCGTCGCAATGCCAATCTGGACGCTCACCCGATGATTCATAGCCGGTCATTTCGGTACACGCTAAAGGTCTCGGGCAATTTTGCTCATCTTGACCGTCTGGACAGTTGTTGTAACCGTTACACACCCACTCCTGTGGGACACATGCTCCAGAAGTTTCACACCTCTCGGAGAAAAGTGGACACACTTTGCTCCGGCAGTTTTCTTCATCTGAACCGTCTCTACAGTTATTATAACTGTCACAATGCGTGTTCGGACGGATACATTCTCCACTGTCACACTTGAAATCATCGGGGTAGGAACACTCATTGTTTGGGCAATTCTCCTCATCTGAACTATCTAAACATTCAAAAAAACCGTCGCATACCAACCATGGACGAATGCATTCTCCACTCTCACACTTGAAATCTTCAGGATTGTAACATTCTATGTTTCAGCAATCCTCCTCGTCTGAACCGTCCCGGCAGTTTTCAATACCGTCGCATTGCCACTCTGGACGTATACATGCTCCACTGTCACATTTGAAATCGTCAGGGTTGGTACATTCTTCGATTACACAATCTTCTTCGTCTGAACCGTCGTGGCAGTTTTCTATGCCATTGCATTGCCAATATGAGGGGACACATTCTCCACTCTCACACTGAAAATCGTCAGGGCTGTTACATTCCTTGTTTAAACAATCCCCTTCATCTGAACCGTCGTAGCAGTTTTCTATGCCGTTGCATTGCCCCCATGGACGGATGCACTGTCCACTGTCACACTTAAAATCGTCAGGGTAGTAACATTCTTTGTTTAGGCAATCTTTTTCATCTGAACCGTCGTGGCAATTCGCACTGCCATCGCATTGCCACCATGGATGAATGCATTCTCCACTCTCACACTTAAAATCGCCGGGATTGTAACATTCTTTGTTTACGCAGTCTTGTTCGTCTGAACCGTCGTGGCAGCTTTCAATACTGTTGCATATCCACTCTGGACGGATACATTCTCCACTCGCACACTTGAAGTAGCTCGGCAAGGGACACACGGTGCAATTTTCCTCATCTGAACCGTCTGGACAATCATTACTACCGTCACATACCACAGCGAGAGAGAGGCAGCGACCTTCAACTCCACAGCCGAAAACGTCGGGCGACAAACAATCTGGAGCCGTACACTCTTCATCCGAGCTGTCGGGACAGTCTGCGGCACCGTCACACCTATCTGCCACACCGATGCAATCATCGGTCGTTTTGCAAGCGAAGGCTGGGGAGGGGCATTCATCTTCGTCTATGCCTGGAATGCGAGGGAAAGCATGGCCGATGGACAGCAGGCATAGAAAAAGGACCAAGCCGGTCGCCATGGTTGTCTTTACGGGTGGAAATGTAGCTGGCACTCCGGTGTACTGGGCATACACTGGCACAAATAATGACGTAGTATTGGGGCTTTGTGCATACATTGTTTTACTATGAACAGATGGGTACTAACCCAAAAGAATGCACGTGGACGTCATCAAAATTGTACAAGCTGCATTGTCTTGCAGTTTTATTGTCAATCAAAGAGTTCAGCTGCCCAAGGTTTAGTAATATCGGGGGAGTGTACTAAAGATTTTTGCTGTATTTGAAATTTTTGCTGTATTTGAAAGCGATCCAAAGTTTTGATGTAAATATAAAGCGACTGTAATAAAGGTAACATCCACATACACACTGTTAAGCTTAAAGAGGAAGGAACACAGAATTCCGATAGACGAGCAAGAAAAAACAACAAATATTTGATGATGTGTGCACCAGGTGGTTGTCACGAGACACGCAAAGAACTACATATTAAAATACCACAGGTAGCACTTGTACACAATATAGTTTCACGCCATCAGGTTCGATATGCGAAAACGTACCACAATGGACACAATTGACTCCCGATGTACTAACAGCCATTTTCAAATTTTCAAAATACTTAAAACATACAAAATACATGCATCATTACAAAATTGATAAAATAAAAAATAAATATAAACAAGTCTGCGAAGTTGGTGATCTATTAATTGCGAGTATCTACCTGTACAGTAAAAAAAAGGTTAGAACTCCATCAAAGCCATTACAATTTTGGGAATGTGAAAGTGACGTGGACCCCCTTAGCAGTAAAAAAAAATAAAGTAATGTCATAAGGATGCTGTGGCTCTACTATGTTGGGAAGTTCAAAAGTATGCTAAAGCCGGACCATCCACTCGAGATCCATGATTTCGTACCTCATTTTAGGCATGAGATCAAGGAGAGATTCAGCTTGACTATAAAATATATGTAGGCTTGTTGGCTCCTTCCTGCTGTGAGTGATTCGTAGTCTGGACTCTGGGTTGACATGTTAAAAACGCTGCTACATTAAACTTTTCAAAATAAGTAAATTTCAATACGTAATGTAGAGAGGTACAGCATTTGCAAAGCAAGTGCATAATCTTCACCTTCACCTGGCCCTGTTCACCTTCACTTAGCCCAGAAAACTGCTGTACTGTTTATTCTTACTCAAAGCCAAATACACCCATGCATGTTGAGCAGGCTCTCCAACCCTGTCCTGCTGCATAATAACACAACACCACAGGGTGTTGCTACAGCACAAGTTACCATGGTGACATACGTCTGGTCTAGGTCATTGACTTTACTTGTTTGGAACGGAAGAAGAACGATATGTAGCATAAACGTTCATCTGAGTTGGTAAAATACGTGAACAAAATTAAACTGTTCTCCAACTCAAATTTCTGGTGAGTTGATTTCTTTTCGAGTTAGAGGACAGTTTGATTTTCTTCAAGAACGATATGTTTTCCTTCCGCGTAGGTAATTACAATAAATAAAATGTGAGCTTACCACAGCCAATCTCATCGGACTTGTCGTAACAGTCCCTGACGCCATCGCAGCGCTTTGTGCCGTCGATGCAGGAACCGTGTCCACAGAAAACCCAGGCGAGACACAGTCATCCACTATGCAATTTTCCTCATCCAAACCATCGGGACAATCACTGACACCGTCGCAATGCCAATCTGGACGCTCACCCGATGATTCCATAGCCGGTCATTTCGGTACACGCTAAAGGTCTCGGGCAATTTTGCTCATCTTGACCGTCTGGACAGTTGTTATCCCCGTTACACACCCACTCCTGTGGGACACATGCTCCAGAAGTTTCACACCTCTCGGAAAAAAGTGGACACNAATTTTGCTCATCTTGACCGTCTGGACAGTTGTTGTAACCGTTACACACCCACTCCAGTGGGACACATGCTCCAGAAGTTTCACACCTCTCGGAGAAAAGTGGACACACTTTGCTCCGGCAGTTTTCTTCATCTGAACCGTCTCTACAGTTATCATAACTGTCACAATGCGTGTTCGGACGGATACATTCTCCACTGTCACACTTGAAATCATCGGGGTAGGAACACCTATTGTTTGGGCAATTCTCCTCATCTGAACTATCTAAACATTCAAAAAAACCGTCGCATACCAACCATGGACGAATGCATTCTCCACTCTCACACTTGAAATCTTCAGGATTGTAACATTCTATGTTTCAGCAATCCTCCTCGTCTGAACCGTCCCGGCAGTTTTCAATACCATCACATTGCCACTCTGGACGTATACATGCTCCACTGTCACATTTGAAATCGTCAGGGTTGTAACACTCTTTGTTTAGGCAATCTTCTTCATCTGAACCGTCCTGGCAGTTTTCAAAACCATTGCATTGCCAATATGTGGGGACACATTCTCCACTCTCGCACTTGAAATCATTTGGGTTGTAACATTCTTTGTTTACGCAATCTTCTTCATCTGAACCGTCGTGGCAGTTTTCAATACCGTCGCATTGCCACTCTGGACGGATACACTGTCCACTCTCACACTTGAAATCGGTGGGGTTGTAACATTACGTTTAATGTATTATGCAATTATTTGATCATCTTCATCTGAACCGTCCTGGCAGTTTTCATAGCCGTTGCATTGCCAATATGAAGGGACACATTCTCCACTCCTACACTTGAAATCGTCGGGGTTGTAACATGCGTTTGATGATATGCAATATGCTTCATCGGAACCGTCTTCGCAGTTTTCAATACCGTCGCATTGCCACCATGGATGAATGCATTCTCCACTGTCACACCTTAAATCGTCACGGTTGTAGCATTCTATGTTTAGACAGTCCCTCTCGTCTGAACCGTCGTGGCAGTTTTCAACATCGTCGCATTGCCACTCTGGACGGATACATTCTC
The DNA here is from genome assembly GCF_001625305.1 of Branchiostoma belcheri. Classification (NCBI taxonomy): domain Eukaryota; kingdom Metazoa; phylum Chordata; class Leptocardii; order Amphioxiformes; family Branchiostomatidae; genus Branchiostoma; species Branchiostoma belcheri. Next base: position 1,779,515 of record NW_017804009.1, on the reverse strand, counting down.
CACTGTCACACTTGAAATCTTGGGGTTGTAACATTCGTTTGATAACATGCAGTATCGTACATCTTCATCCGAACCGTCGACGCAATTTTCATAACCGTTGCATTGCCAATATGAGGGGACACATTCTCCACTGTCACACTTGAAATCGTCGGGGCTGTTACACTCTTCGTTTAGGCAATACCCTTCATCTGAACCGTCGTAGCAGTTTTTAATACCGTCACATTGCAACTCTGGACGGATACACTGTCCACTCTGACACTTGAAATCGTCAGAGTTGTAACACTCTTTGTTTAGGCAATCTTCTTCGTCTGAACCGTCGTAGCAGTTTTCGGAACCGTCGCATTGCAACTCTGGACGGATACATGCTCCACTGTCACACTTAAAATCGTCGTGGTTATAACAATCTTTCATTAGGCAATCTTTTTCATCTGTACCGTCGTGGCAATTCACACTGCCGTCGCATTGCCACCATGGCCGAATGCATTCTCCACTCTCACACTTGAATCGTCAGGGTTGTAACACTCTTTGTTGATGCAATCCTCCTCGTCTGAACCGTCGTGGCAGGTTGTAATACCATCGCATTGCCACTCTGGACGGATACACTGCCCACTGTCACACTTCAAGTCGTCAGGGTTGTAACATTCTTTGTTCAGGCAATCAGCCTCGTCTGAACCGTCGAAACAAAATTCCTGACCGTCGCATTGGTGCCGTGGATGAAAACATTTTCCGCTTCCACACTTGGGATAGTTTGGCAAGGGACACGCGGTACAATTTTCCTCATCTGAGCCATCGGTACAGGTTTCCAAACCGTCACACCGCCAGTGTAGGGGGATACATTCTCCGCTTTCACACGTGAAAGAGCCGGACCAAGAACACAAAGTCAAGGTGCAAAACTCCTCATCTGAGTTATCGGTACAGGTTTCTAAACCGTCGCACCGCCAGTCTTCGGGGATACATTCTCCGCTTCCACACTTGAAATGGTTCGGCAAGGGACACGCGGTGCAGTTTTCCTCATCTGAACCATCCGAGCAATCCTCATCACCATCACATCGCCAGTTTTCAAGGACACATTCAGCGCTTCCACACTTGAAGTAGCTCGGCAAGGGACACACGGTGCAATTTTCTTCATCTGAACCGTCTGGACAATCATTACTACCGTCACACACCACAGCGAGAGAGAGGCAGCGACCGGCAACGTCACAGCCGAAAACGTCGGGCGACAAACAATCTGGAGCCGTGCACTCTTCATCCGAGCCGTCGGGACAGTCTGCGGCACCGTCACACCTATCTGCCACACCGATGCAATCATCGGTCGTTGTGCAAGCGAAGGCTGGGGAGGGGCATTCATCTTCGTCTGTGCCTGGAATGCGAGGGAAAGCATGGCCGATGGACAGCAGGCATATGAGAAGGACCAAGCTAGTCGCCATGGTTGGCTTTACGGGTGGAAATGCAGCTGGTACCCCAGTGTATACGTACTGGGCATACATTGGCACAAATAATGAAGTAGTACTGGGGATTTGTGCATACCCTGTTTTACTACGGACAGATGGGTACTAACCCAGAGGAATGCGCGGGGACGTCATCAAAACTGTACTTGCTACATTCTCTTGCTGGTACATCGTACCCCCCCCCCAGCTTATTGGGGGGAATTGTTGAGATTTTTGCTGTATTTGAAGCGTCATAGAGTTAAAAAATATTTGTTGGACAAATTTTTGTCCTATAATGGCAAGTAAAGCAGAGCATGGGTGGCTTAACAGCAAGGAACACAGAATTCCGCCGACAGACGAGCGAGAAAAACATCAACAAATATTTGATGAGGTCTTCTCCAGGTGGCTGTCACGAGACACGCATATAGCTACGTGAGTGGGTCCCACCTTATACCTCAGCCTACATCAGCCAGGTTCAATATAAGGATCACAGGAAGAGTAGCTAACAGAAATGTTAAGCTTAATAGTTATTATATCAAGTCAATATGTTGTGCATTGGAAAAGATGTATATTTGACAGAGGATATTAAAACAACACTAAATATTTAATGATGTCTGCGTCAGGTGGCTGCCAAAAGATAACCATAAAACTTTAGATGAAAATACCACAGTCAGTCTCGTCTAGTCTCGGTGGCAGTTGCCAGCGAATATTCTCAAATACGGTTAATCAGCAACATTTGCGGTACTCCTCTTCCTCTTCCAGTTGAAGTGGCCGCTATCATCAAGTTGATCATTCTGTCACTTTTAGTTGAAGGAGGCGAGAGGTCACCAACCTAAGACTGATGTAGTTTGGAAGCCCTAGACACAAAGGTGTCAACAGATGTGGCTTCCACCGTTGTCTGAGGCAGAGCATTCCATTCTTTGACTGTGCGTGGCAAAAATGAGGCCATACGGTACTGGGTCCTACCACCTGGCTGTACAAACTGTTGGACGTGCACCCTTCTCTCACGTACTGGGGCAGGCTGTAGTTTACCCCTAAGACCATCTGTGCAGTACTTAAACGTACCGAGCCTTTACGGATGCTGTCATGTTCAGTCTATCGTGGCAGTGAATATAAGCTTTCGGTCGGGCACACATTTTTGTGCGAGGAAGCCCTGTAACGTGCTGGCTAGCCGTCCTCCGGCAGAATGGGTAACAAGTCGCCGACAAGAACGACTTTGGTTCTACTGTGGGGTCTATGTCACTGTCTGCCAGCTGCATTAGCTCTAACGGGTAAGCAACTACTTATCCTGGTCACTTTTTCTTGTCTCAGGCTGTCGTTCCTTTGCAGGCTGAATAAATAAATAAATAGCACGGCAAATTGTACCCTCTATGGCCAACTCCCCTGGCCAGTTACATTCTTTTTAGGCCAATTTCTACTATTTGTTCAGCCTGCAAAGGAGTTTTGGTGGAGACTATGGAGACTACGTATAAGGCACATGCAGTTACATGTATGTCGTGTTTACAGTACAGTACAGTACAATACAACTATGTAGACAATCAGACTTACATTGGAGATACCGAGCGCTTCTAGCTCTGCTTGACTGCTTCTAACAGTCAATTAGATATAGAAATCCAAATACTACGTACGTGTTAATGGGCCTAAAATTCTTCACCTTTCTCTGATTGACGGATGTGTTTCCGCCACTTGAGATATAGGAGGTTACCACGTAATCTTATTTTTCAAATACCTTTGTTAGCATTACCATTTTAATGTCTTGGGGTGGTGGGACTTCGGCGCACATGTCAACTTTGTGTATTTAAATGTTAATTGTACTTGTTGTGTGGCGCTGTTAATTTAATATAAGTTATAAAGTTGAGTGCAGTGCCTCACTGTCCTTGTAATGTTTACATGTTTTGATGAATAAGAAAACTATGTAGGCAGTAAACGAGATGCAAACACATTTGGTAAACGTATGAGAAAAACTACTTCTGTAAAATATGCACACCATATTGACATTACTCAATAAGCTTGACAATTCTGTTAGCTACTCTTCCTGTGGTCCTTATATTGTACCTGGCTGACGTAGGCTGAGGTATAAGGTGGGACCCACTCACGTAGCTATATACGTGTCTCGTGACAGCCATCTAATGCCGATAGACATCATTAAATATTTGTTGTTTTTTCTTGCTCGTCTGTCGGAATTTTATGTCCCTTGCCTAGCCTCCCAGAATCTGTTTTTCTTGTCACTTTGGCCACACATTTGTAAGCCTAACAATGAATACGTTACCTTAGTCGATTTGCATTTAGATGAACTCTTTGTTTCACTTTCAAAATTCAGCAATATCGTAATTAAGTACAATTCCCTGGCAGGTTTCGATGACTAGATTCCTTGGTTTACGATATGTAACAACAAGGGTGGCAGGTTGGTCTTGTGGTTAGTGTTAGTGGCAAGGTGGACTTCTAGTTAGGGTTTCTTACTAAGAATCTGAAGGGATACTATATACTCCGCCTGTTCGTAAAGCTTGTTTGGGGAACCACTTCTCCTATCATCTAACTTTTTTCCCTCGAAAACAAATACATCTTTGCAACATGACATATCGTCTCTATCTAGAGGATCTAATTAAATGATCTCTTCTCCTTTTTGAAACATGTATGAACAAATTTACATAGTTTTTCGTTTACATCGTAGCGCTTGGATGTTATAATATGTTTGAGCTAATAAAGGATTTCCGGATGTCATTGTATAAAGCACATTCTCAGACAAAGTGTGCTTCATCCTCTATACAGTTAAAGTTACATATTTAATATGTAACTATTACTGTAATACATAAACAGGTAGGAGGAACATGTCATTGTCGTTGTCATTGTCATTAATGGAGGACTGCCTCCTGCAGGTGGCTGGGCTGAGACGGATCCTACATGGGTGACGCCAGACGAATGGCAGAGCGAAGACGGCGTCCGACACGCCGCTGGCTACGTTCTGGACTTCAACTTCCGAACCGGCTGGAGGCGTGCGGCTGACGAGAACACCTGGCGACTGACGTTTGACATGCAGGCCCCCATAACACTCTCCCGAATACGCATGTGGTACTACCGGGAACGGGCTGTGACGGTCTTACGTGCAATGCCGCGTGCGCACCGGTTTGAGACTGTGAAACATTTCCCAGCTTCAGATCTTTCTGGCATCTTCAACACCGATGAAATCCGTCTGAATGAAGTAGATCTGACTGGGTTTCTCGATACAGGACAACTTTGGCGCCTGCAATTCACTAGTATAGGAGTTCCGAACACTTTCGAGGTCATGGAGGTGAAGTTTTTCCAAGGTCAGTACAGATTTTGTCCTTAAGAGATCACATGTCTAGTCAACCAATCGTCCTCAGGCTTCATGGCAGAAGCATGACGGCTGTATATATATAGCCATGTCTAGTGTGAGAGTAAAAAAATGGAATCTTGGTACTAACATGTGCAAAAATGCACATATAAAGCTATGTTTTATTGAATGTTAAAATAAATAGCTTTATACATTTGATGTTTCTCACAGCTTAATCTTCTTATGAGACCGACAGAGACAGATTATTCCAAACAGTTACCACAATTTCTTCATCCTTTCATCATTTCGTAGATCACCAAACGACTACGTTTCTATAAGATCACAAAACACGTCATTATGCAGAACGTGGGTCAATTCATTATCCACTGGCGTCAAAGAAGACGCCAAACCTAATAATAGCAAGCAGTATCGTTGAAGTCTTTCCAGATAGTAGAAGTCTGTTTCCTATTATCGTAATGTACTATCTTTGACTCTGTAAAAGCAATTAGCCGTCAGGCATGATTGCTTTGCAAGTCAAGATGATTTTGTAAAAGAGTAGATACAAACAATTGTCTGTTAACGACAGAATATGTACATATTGTACAGGAAATGCAGTGGAGGATGAAATGCACTTTATTTGTCATTGTAGCACCGAAAGAGATGGGTTATTTGAAATGGTCACCAAAATGTTCCCTAGCTTTATTCGCCTTCCCAGCCAACAAAATACTGCACTTCTATTGACACCTCCCAATTCATATATTTCCAAATGTCGGCTATTTCATACTCCACTGCACAAGGGAAAAAAATCAAACCCAATAATAACTACAAATGTTAAGTAGCATTAGTATTACTTATTATCATTTTTACTGTTTATTTTTGTTATCATGTTCTTGCAATTAGCCCTTCGGTATGAATTGCACGTAAAGATAATTATGTTCGTCCAGCATGCTCCGGGTTTGAGAAGACAGTCTGTTCAGACGGGGACTGTGACGTGCATGAGGTGGTGTGTGACGGGATAGTGGACTGTGACGATGGCAGCGATGAACAAAACTGTGGTAAGGAACTAAGGCGGGAGGGGGTTAAGATGTCTGTATTTGTATCTGTATATCCGGAATAACCACCTCTCGGCGTAGCACACCAGCTTCTGTATCTGTACAGCCGGTATCCAATAGCGCAGAATTGCCCTAGGCACGGTTCTGGATAGTCTTCACCAGTCTCCTTTGCAGGCTGAATAAATAGTAGAAATCGGCAAAGGGGGGAATCATTGGCCAGAGCAGTTGACCGGCCATAGAGGGTTCAGCTTTCTGTGCAAGCAAGCTAGACCCTCTATGGCGATCAACTCCTCTGGCCAATGATTTCCCCCTTTGCTGATTTCTACTATTTATTCAGCCTGCAAAGGAGTCTGGTGGAGACTAGGTTCTGGAAACGCGTGGACTATTAAGGATGGTTCTGAATAAAGCACGGTTCTTGATACAACAGTGCAAAGATTTGACTCTGTTTCTCCGACCTTGCCTTTTTGAACATAGATGAAGACATTTGTGCCAATGGAGCCACCATCAACAAGGCACGAGTGTGCGATGGCACAGACGACTGTGGAGACAACTCAGACGAGCGGCACTGCTGTAAGAATGGGCAATATTGCTTCCGTAATGCTATTTCTACTTTTCTTTGAAACATTTTTATCAAACTCTATCGATATCCCCATTAATTTGCTTCATTAGTGTCAATTTAGTCGTGAGGCCGTGAAATGCCTCTTGTTTGTACAACAATCAATCAATCAATCAATCAATCATTCATTGATCAACTAATTCATTCATATCTACAACAATGGGGTTTAGATATGATGTTTCCACTTGTATTTGATGCAGGTGAACGACGAGACAAGATAGCCTGCAACAATGGGGAATGCATAGACCCGCAAATTCTTAACAAACCAGTCTCTTCTACATGTGACGGGGAAGAAGACTGTAGCGATGGAAGCGACGAGTCTTGTGGTGAGTATGCCGGCAACAGAAAATTGACTTTGACTTTGTTTTCCCACCCTGTATCTGTATCTGTATAGCCGGTATAACCGCCTTTCGGCGTAACACACCAGCTTCACAGGCACGCGGCGCGGCGGCAGCTTGCTATATTACACCGATCGACTTTGTTACACCTAACCCTTGAACTTCTAACTCTAGGCATTGTTTAAAGCTATCTAATGACAATGCCCCTACTGTACTTGGTGACAGTGACTTCTTCTGTGATAGTTCTAGGAAAGAATGAATTCTTGAACACCTCAATCCTTGGTTGATAACTCTGGTACTTGAAGGCATGGCTATTTCTTGTTCTCTTCTGGGCTGGTATTAGTCATTTTGTACCCCGAACCCTCTCACAATGCTTCCTTTTTCCCCCAGTGGCTGTTCCCTGTGAGAATGGAGCCATGTTCCACCCGGCTGGACGATGTGACGGGAGATACGACTGTGGAGACAACACCGACGAGAAGAACTGTGGTGAGTAGTCCATAATCTCCAGGCAGACCTTTAGGTGGCTACTAGACAATATCAAATTGGCAAAGGTGCATCAAATAAACAAGACAGTATCAAATTGCAATTGGCAAGACAGTAACACATTAGTAAGGCAGTATCACATTGGGAAGGGTGTCATATTGGGAAGACAGTATAAAATTGGCAAAAACAGAAATTGGCACGACAGTATCAAATTGGCAAGGCAGTATCAAATTGGCAAGGCAGTATCAAATTGGCAAGACAGTATCAAGTTGGCAAGACAGTGTTTAATTGACAAGTCAGTATCAAATTGGGAAGGGTGTCAAATTGGCAAGACAGAATCAAATTGACAAGGCGGTATCAAATTGGCAAGACAGTATCACATTGGCAAGAGTATCAAATTGGCAAGACAGTATCAAATTGGCAAGGCAGTATCAAATTGGCAAGACAGTATCAAATTGGTAAGACAGTATCAAATTGGCCAGGCCAAGCTACACTAGACATTCTGTCGCTGCCACAACGCCATCCTACTGGTACATACATGTACTCGCATGGTCTCGCATGCGTGCAGCAGCTGGAATGTCAGAGCTCTGAAATGCTTTACGATGTAACGTTATATGTCTACAGGCTGTTACTATCTCCGCGACAAAGGGACAAGCTACAGAGGCCGTGCAAACCAAGACGACTCCTGTCAGCACTGGACATCTCAGTACCCCCACGCCCATAACCACACTCCCGAGGCGTACCCGTCAGCATGGCTGGAGGCGAACTACTGTAGGAACCCGGACGGGAAGGACAGGCCGTGGTGCTACACCAGCAACCCGCTCATCAGGTGGATGTACTGCGACGACGTCTTTGCCTGTGATGGTATTTGTTTTGTTTTTTTTAGTTAAGCATAATCGCTCGACAGCCTTTAGTTTTGTACATGTACGAACAAGCTGTGTACGATCGGACTGCTGTAAGGTTTGAACACTGATTATCTACTGGGAAGGACCCCTACTCTTTTCAGTAAGTGCAATGGGTTCTTTAACGTGCTTTCTAAGGTGTGCCTCTTCCCAAACACGGGACCTATGCGAGGGACGTCCCTAACCGAGGCTACGTGACCACCTGAATGAAGTGAGAAAAGTCGTGTAAAGTGCACTTCCCAAGGGCACAAGACAGGTGACATGGTAGGATTCGAACCCCCGACCTATTGGTCCTAAGCCGAACACACTACCATTTACGCCACACGACCAACACTAATATCATAATAACAAGTTTATTGCAAGCTCATGCCCTAGTGGCTATTCTACCTTCTAGAAGGCGAATTGTCCATACTATGGTCATTGTCATTATCATTATTTATTGTATCTGAATTTCATTGCATGTATGCGACTTAATGTATTTTACCTATTTATGTATGTACATCTCAGGGTCCCACTGAAAAGCAGTGTTATAACTGAGTGGGCAACCCTGGGCATATATGACGGAAAATAAATTTAAAAAATTAAATAGTTCTCTCGTCTATTTTATACATTCAGCCGTACCAACACGCTGCTTCTACGAAATTGACAAGGGAAGGAGCTACGCAGGGCGCGTGAACAGGTGAGTTTAGACGCTTTTTTAGGAAATCTTCTGGTGGCTGCAATACTGTATTAGATTGGCTAGACAGTATCAAATTGGCAGGACAGTATCAAATTACCAAGGAAGCAACAAATTAGCAATACAGTATCAAATTGGCTAGACGGTATCAAATTGGCTGAACAGTAACAAATTAGCAAGACAGTATCAAATTGGCTGGAAAACATTGAATTGGCAAGACAGTATCAAATTGGCTGGACAGTAACAAATTAGCAATACAGTATCAAATTGGCAAGACAGTATCAAATTACCAAGAAAGTATCAAATTGGCAGGACAGTATCAAATTAGCAAGACAGTATGAAATTGGCTGGACAGTATCAAATTACCAAGAACGTATCAAATTGGCAAGACAGTATCAAATTGTCAAGACGATATCGAATTAGCAAGACAGTATAAAACTGGCAGGGCAGTATCAAATTGGCACAGTATCAGATTGACAAGACAGTATCAAATTGGCAAAATAGTAACAAATTGGCAGGGCAGTATCAAATTGGCAAGACAGTGCAGGACAGTATCAGATTGACAATACAGTGTCCTTCCCGTCCGGGTTCATTGATATGCAAATAAAGATTTAATAGTTACTCTGTGTACAGGGCAGTGTCAGTGTCCGCAAACAGTCACCCCACACACCATAGGCTCATCCTAACTTGATCATGTTCAGACTGTGTTACTCTGTGTACAGGGCAGGAGACCGGCTGTGTCAGAGATGGGACTCCCAGACCCCCCACATCCATCCCCACACACCACAGGCTCATCCTGATGCGGGGCTGGAGGAAAACTTCTGCCGTAACCCTGACAACAAGGACCGGCCCTGGTGCTACACCACGGACCCGACATTGAGGTGGGACTTCTGCAACGTGATGGAATGTGCCGGTAAGCACTACATTGTATTCTGTATTCTTGTTTTTGTAGTAGCACGCGTAGTCCAGTGCTTAGCGACCCTGCCTCTGGACCAAGAATTTGGGAGTTCAAATTCCGGCTGTTGTCGCTCACCCGGCATGCACGCTACTGGAAAGGTTCGCAGTCCCTTGGACGGGACGTTAAACTGTGGTCCATTGTTCATTGTGCTTGTCGAAAAGAGCAAGGGGAATTTCCCTGGTACAATGAACCTGTACTATACTGTACATAGCGTCTTCTATGTCACGACCAGTGGGAGATTAGCTCTTCAGTGAGATGAAAATGGATCGAGATCACTTTCTTACATTATTGCCATAATAATCATTATCAATTGATATCAATATAAATGCTGAATAGAGCAGATCACCATCACCCTATCGAGTAGAAATACAACGTGAATGCCGAAAAGTTAAGACAAATTCCGCCCTCATTCGAATACATTTAGAATATGTATCTCTTTTGTTGAGCTTGGTTTAAACGTAACCAGCTGCACAAAAAGAGTGAATGGCATGCTTCATCAGTCATTCCTAACCTTATTCAGAACGGGCTTTTTTTGTTTGGCCATGCTGGGACCGGGCGGGGGGGGGTGTGACTTTGGAGGAACCGAATTTGATGTTTTTAGCGTAAGACGTTTAGGCACCATCTCAGATTGGGTTGGCATGGGCCTCAAAATCACACACACACACACACACACACACACACACACACACACACACACACACGCACACACACACACACACACACACACACACACACACACACACACACACACACACACACACAC
>NW_017804009.1:1724525-1768988 GCF_001625305.1 Branchiostoma belcheri | reverse complement strand
TTTGATGTGTTTTTAGCGTAAGCCGTTTAGGCACCATCTCAGATTGGGTTGGCATGGGCCTCAAAATCACACACACACACACACACACACACACACGCACACACACACACACAGTCTGTATAGGGTTCAAATGTGTGCAGCCATTGGAACTTTTCCCCTGCATTAGACCCCACCTCCCTGGACTTCATCGGACAAGAGTGCGAGGGAGAATACACCTGTAACAGCCAGTGGGCAATGACACGATGGAGGCTTTGTTCTTGTGACCACGACTGCAGCTTTTTCGGAGACTGCTGTGAAGACGTCCCGTAAGTAATGACAAATCACCAATTCGGAAGTATGGATTATGTGTAATTTCATAGGCAACTTGCATTGGATTATAGTTTACCTTAAGGCTTAGGAAAAATGTTGTGTTTCCTGTTCCGTGACCCAATTTAACATACACAATACTAGCTAGAAAGGGTGCAGTGGACCAGCTAGAAAGGGTGCAGAAAAGAGTCAATACCTGTCTTTTATACCTTTGTCTGACACGAAATCTTACCTTGTATTGCTTGTAAATATCTATAGCCACCTATATTATTCAACTACGTCTATTTTAAAACGTCAATATTTTAGCTACTGCAACTATTTTTATCTAACTGAGGTCTTTTTAGTATATGTAAATTCGTTTTTAATTCAGTGTCATTAACACTGCCAATTGCGAATAAAGTCATCTTGTATCTCCAATACAGTTTAACAGAGTAAATCTTGCATGCTAGCACATAGAGAACACTTAATAAAGTTATATTGTCAATGTTAAAAAAATGTTTGTACAACATTTCATCACTCAAGTATCAAATCATAGAGCAAGAAAAAGCATGTGCCTTGCATGGGTCCACACAAAAAGGGCTGGGGTTGGAAGTTTTTTCTAGGGTCGGTCGGGAAACAGCAAACACAACATTTTTTCCTAGGCCTATATAAGGCCACACCGACTTAAATTTGTGGATGACATCCACGCGTGCATTGGTTTTTGCCTGTCCTCAGAAGAAAAAAAGACCGTTTCCTCCGAGATTCTGGCCTGGCTCTAGGCCTGGGTAGTCCATGGTAGTTAGCGACAATAGGGAGCCGGCGGTAACTGGAGCACGGCACCCAGGCTACCGAAGTTCCACGACTCAAGATCTCGGTACATACGTACAGTGCCGAATCATAAACTAAATCATAAATCACAAAAAGCCAGCATGTGCCGGCTTGCCGTATACGTCGCTATGTACTGACGCAAATTTACAATACCAACTTTGTATTCTTGTGGTTAAGTAGCATTTTTATTTTGGCCGGGATTTTTTTATTCGCCCGCGAGCACTAGTTTGGGGATCTTCAGAGGATGTCATCCATAAAATCGATTCGGTGTGGCCTAACTAGAATCATGCGACTTATGAGGACTTCATTACACCCGCCATAGAGAAAGCAGCCTAGCTCAACCCACACGTGATGACCGCCATCTGTGGAGGTGTGTACCTGGCTTCATCACCAAACCGTCCTTTTGGCTCGTTGCTGACTGCCCTGACCAATGGGCGGACGCCTTCACCAGGGATCAGTGTTTGAAACAAGTGGACCCCTCCTCCCCAGTGACGTGGTTTACAGGATGCCCGTAAAAGACGTTTCGACGGAAATCCCCTACAGAAACATATTCTGTGCTCTTTGTAACGATGTAACAATGACAAACGTATCTGTTTTCAACTCTATACTCATGTGCTATGGACAGCTTAGTTCTTTTGCACAAGCCCCTACACAAAATTACAGCAATATTCTCAGTAGTCTTGGCGTTGAATATGAAGAACAGTTGGGGTGCCTCGGTACAGACAGGCTAGTATTCCATCTTTCCGATAAGACCGAGAGATCGTGTCTTCTGACTGAGGCAGATTTTTCCAATGCAAATTGCGACGCCTGCATGTCCTATACCTATCCAGTTGCCAGTAGATATAAGATCTACAGAAACCTACACTGTGCGCTTTGTGAGGGACTTTCCCTGGCCGCAACCACTAATCTAAGGTGTGGCGCCGCTAGCATTCCGTGGTTTGTCTTCGGAACTATTGGGACAAGTTGCTGGGACACTGGTGATTGTCCCCACCAAACCTCGCTAACTCGTCTTTTCAACTTTAATGCCGGTGAGAACGGTGAAACAAATCCGTGTCCATCCGACACTGTCTACGATCCCTTTGTAGACATATGCCGGCATTCTTCTTCCGTTAGCAGACGTCATGGCTCATCAAACAAAACCATTCCCTTTCAAAACTGCAGCGAGCCCGCTCTGAATTTCACATCAGAAGAGTTCCGAGTCCTTCCCAATGGTAGTGTCCACCTGTTGAGTTCTAACGTGTCATGCCCGGCTGAGCATGTAGCCATTCTGAACACAACAGCGTCAATCTGCGGGGAGTGCGTACTTCAGCACTTCTCAAACCACACGCACGGAGGGCAGACAGTCAACAGTTGGGAGGCTAACCAGGGTTGGGTAACCCTGAGTCTTGTGACAGTGTCTGGCGTGGCCGTGTTGGGTTTCGTTGTCCACACCGTCCAGTCTGGACAGTGGAAGAAAGTCCCCCAAAAGCTGAAAGTTCAGATGACGACATGCACGGTGGCTGCCGAAGTCCTGTTTGTGTTACGCGTTGTGGTCCCTTCTGGACCGGGATGTACAGCTTATGCAGTTCTCCTGCACTACCTTCTGCTGACGGCCTTCACATCCATGAACGCGTTATCCATGGATCTCTTCCTCACGTTTCGTGATGACTTAGACAGAGCGAAACTGCACAAGTACGTCCTGTTTACCTGGCTGGCGCCGGTACCCGTAGTCGTTGCCACAGTGATTGTGGAGTTCGGCAGTTCTGTCTGGGTGGGGTACGGAGAAAGCTGCTGGATCGGCAATCCAACAGCCAGTCTGGTGGCTTTTGGAGTTCCTGTCCTCTGCGCCCTTCTGCTCAATGTATTCCTGGTCACGTTTGCCTTGCTGGCCATACGGAAGTCATTTCAGATCGCCGACAAGGCAAAGTCGCGATCAGACATCAGCAAGGCCTGGGTCTACATGCGTATCTCCTTCCTCTCGGGGGTGACGTGGATTCTCGGCTTCATCTATCCGTTTGTCAACAACAGGGCTGTCGAGTACGTTTTCATCGTGCTGAATGCCTCCCAGGGCCTTCTGCTGACTGTGGTGATGACCCTAACATGGGAGGTGGTGGAGAAATGGAAGTCTGCGATCGAGGCACGCTTCGGGCTCGGTGAGCCTAATCAGGACAACTTGGCAACCGCTACTGCTGGCACCCATCAGACTACCATAAGGGCAACCGAGGCAGGCTCTGCTGTAGAAATACCCATGTCAACTTTGGCCGATGTAGAGGGAAACAGGGCAAGCCTGCATCTGACTGAACCTCGTCAGGACAATGAAGCAACCACCTCTAATGGCAGCCAGCAAACTGAGGCGATGGAAGGAGGAACTGAGGCGAAGGAAGGAGGGACTGGGGCGAAGGAAGGAGGAACTGAGGCGAAGGAAGGAGGAGCTAAGGCGAAGGAAGGAGGAAATAGGGCGAAGGAAGGAGGAGCTGGGGTGAAGAAAGGAGGAACTGGGGCGAAGGAGGGAGGAACTGGGCCATGAGGCAAAGGAAGGAGGAGCTTGGGCGAAGGAATGAGGAACTAGAGTGAAGGAAGGAGGAGCTGTGGCGAAGGAAGAAGGAATCGTCTCTGCTACAGAAGCAACCTTGACAGCTTTTGCCGATATTTATCTATTTCATCATAAAATTGCTCGGTATCATATTCAGCTAGAAGAAGCTGCTTTCCATACCGTTATACAGGACAAGACACGATTACATTTAGTCAAGCAACAAAAGGTGGACAACACTCAAATAAAACCCGGTGCGTCAAAACAAAGGTATGTTTATAAATCAATGTCGTCATAACGTTCAAATGTCAAAACAATAAATTCAGTAACGTGAATACGAATAGGGAAACAAGTAATGATTGTTTTGTTTAGGTTTTTGTATGCCTTATTTGGTTTAGATCATTTTGTATAAATGTTTTAGTTAACTGCAGTCTGTACTTTAGTCGAGATTGTTCTAGTTAATTGATTTGCCATTTTTGTTCTATTTCTTTTCTCTCAAAAGTTTGAATTTATTTGTATCGTTGCATTAGCCTATGTTTCATATCCAGTATATACCATTTATCATTGGATCCAGGGTTTAAGTTTGTATCTGTTCTTGTTTACAATTTCTTCATTAGTTGAATGCATGTCTAACTGAATTGCAATAAAAATAAATTAGAAATAACATATGTGCTTCAGTTTTTAAGAAAGATAAATGCGCTGGAAATTACCCCTACTAATCATAACAAGCTCAAGTAACAGAGCTATTCTTCAGCCAGTTACATGTATACACAAGGTTTATGCTTGCTTTTAGAGACTTAATTTCGCACTTGACCTGTACTGTTATTTTCAGTACAATCTTCTTTGTTTTGCTTGTGTAGGATTTTTAATTGTGCAGAATGCGCACCTGGTTATCGTTAAAATATTATCAACAAGCTCGTCAAAAAATATCTAATCAAAATGCAACATTGATCTATGATTATAACAGAATTTCATTATCTAAAGCTCTGAATAATAAATTAGGTTCAATCTGATGCAATGCCGTCGGAACGTTTCTACGCTTACAGAACTTTTGTCGTATGTATTAGTTTTAATCCTTCCTTGTACTAAAGGTTATCTATTATTTCAGGTTAACCACCTGTTTTCCTTTTTTACGCGAAGGCATGCATAATTCTTACAATATCATTATATATAATTGTTCTTTAATCATAGATACTTAAATGTTTTGAAATGCCTGTATGACAATAAATGGGTTTTGTGCATGGTGATTAAAGATAAACTTATAAAAAGCTTGTGCGGTGTCTTCTGTTGTTTCCATATGCTTCATTCAACCAACCAACCAAACAAACAAACAAACAAACAAACAAACAACCAATAAAGCAACTAACCAACCAACCATGGTAACGTTGAGATACAACAGAAAATCTTTTTTTCTCCTTGATTTTTTACCTTCGCCAAAGTTATGCTTTCATCAGCAAGAAAGAGAGTGAGGAGTTCAGAACAGGCCAAATAAACACTGCTAATCTCATTCAATCAATACACCATAGTTTATTCAACAAGTAAGGTAAATGTGAAGTACTAGGTTACATATTTTGACATTCTAGACAACTTTGTGGCAAATGTTGGCGTGGTTCATCTGGCCCTGATAAAGGCAGATGGTAAGTTTGCGATAAACGTTTGCAAGTCAAAGCATCTTCGTTGTGTCCCCAAACTTACTTTGATATGTACTTTTTATAACACTACAACTCGTAGTATAACGATCTACCTCTTATAAAACACCACTTACTTATTAACAAGTTAAAGCTATTTGAGTTTGCAATACTTCATAAGCCGAATGACCAAGGTTAAATGTTAACCTTCTTGGTATAATGTAATCATGCACTCGGGCAAGCTATAGGTTTCGTTTCTGAATATTCTACTACTATGTAAACGAATAGCCATGCATATGCTACATATTACATTGAATAAGGTTAAATTATAATTATTTTGAATTTGCAAAGTCATTTTAATATTGCAATGTCGATATATGCAAAGCCCTACATGTCAGCTTGTTATGACTTGCACAGTTCATGTCATTTGGAAAAATCGGTTTTCTATCATAGAATAACTACTTTATAGAGAAATTTGATAAGAATTAAAGATCTAAAAAAAGACTCCAAAATCCAAATTCCGAAGGCTAAGGCAACACCAATTTAATTTCTTGGTTAACGGGGTTTTTTTAAGAAAAATAATGGAGCGGGCAGGCGAAAAAAATAAAAACAGGCCTAGGCATCCTTTTGATTTACTATTATGGCCTAAAATGGTACGATAGGAGCCATGAAGTCAACACACCAGGCTGGTTCAAAATTTAAACAATGAATTTTGAATTTTTAATGATACCACTGCATTGGAAGATGGAATAACTGTAACAACTAGGAAGAAAAGGACTTTTCAACTGTTCAGGGCAAAATATGAGCATTTTGCAGTTGATTCTGAATTTTTTTTTTTTTTTTGCAAATCAGGAAGAAATGAAGCGGGCGAATCCGTTAACCAAGAAATTAAATTGGTGTGGGCTAAAGGGTCCTGTGATTTAGCCATCTGCTACCCTAACAGCGTGCAGGCGTTTGAATGGTTTCCCAGTGCGACCAACCGGTTCAGACGTCAAGGGTTTTGTACTAGTAACAGGTTTATGATAGAGGGATTTGTGTGTGTGTGTGTGTGTGTGTGTGTGTGTGTGTGTGTGTGTGTGTTTGTGTGTGTGTGTATTTTGTACGTCGTTGAAGGTTAGACATACAGGTAATAAGCTTACACCAGTAACAGTGACTCAAGTAATTGGATATGATTTGGAAACGGTCAGACGTTTCAGGTAGCATCCACTACCTTCTGTCAGTGACACTGGATAACTTGAGCAGAAATGCAGGGAACAAAAGATAGACAAGTCAAGACAAGCCAAAAAGCAGTTACTCAAGCAACTGGATATGATTTTGAAAACGTCAGACGTTTCAGCTAGTATCCACTAGCTTTCGTCAGTGACTGAGAGACCAGAGGGGAAAGCAGGTTTATAAGCACAACCTATTGATTGATATGCAAATAAAGTGAAGACAAATTTTTGGAAGTCGAAAAAGGAACAAAAGTCAGACAAGTCAAGACAAGATGATGCAAATTAGTCTGAAAGCTCCTGTTATACAGAACAGGAGCTTAAGTGTTGTCTGTCCTCGGGGCTGGGAGTGTCAAATCCAAGTGCCGGAAAGATCGACCCGTAGCCCCCCTTCCCTATTGAGGGTGGGGTTGTACATTCTTTCATATATTGCCTCTTTAACACCCCGTTCCCACCAGCGTGTTTCGCGGTCTAAGATATCCGTGGACTCGAGTTTGAAAGAGTGACCCTGGTTGTGTTGTAGGTGGTGGAAAATAGCTGAGGAGTAGCCGTTGGCACTAGGTCGGCAATGTTCTTTGTATCTTACTTTGAGCGGTCGACTTGTCTATCCGATGTAGGTGTTGTTACAATTGGGCTCCTCACATTTGGGTCTGTAAATGACATTCGCCTTGGTACCTTTGTGAGGTCGGTCCTTAGGGTGTACCAGTCTTTGTCTGAGGGTTGAGTGAGGTTTGAAGTTAGTGGCTATGTTGAAGTTTTGAAAGAATGAAAGAATGTACAACCCCACCCTCAACAGGGAAGGGGGGCTACGGGTCGATCTTTATACGGGTCGTTCTGTATAACAGGAGCTTTCAGACTAATTTGCATCATGTTGTCTTGACTTGTCTGACTTTTGTTCCTTTTTCGACTTCCAAAAATTTGTCTTCACTTTATTTGCATATCAATCAATATGTTGTGCTTATAAACCTGCTTTCCCCTCTGGTCTCTCAGTCACTGACGAAAGCAAGTGGATACTAGCTGAAACGTCTGACGTTTTCAAAATCATATCCAGTTGCTTGAGTAACTGCTTTTTGGCGTATCGTATTACCTGGATGTCTAACCTTCATCGACGTAAGTCAAGACAAGTTTAAGCTAAATGTGTAGCTTTTGTCTCAGTCAACTTCTGATGTTAGCAAATGCATCAGAGAAATTATTGTGGTGAAAGTGGGTTTACGGAAGAAACCTGGTAGGAGAGCGAACCGGCTAGTCTACACGAGAATCCCCCTACACTCGCCACTTGGTCAGGTCCATCCGGGACAGAGAGGAGCACCTCACCCTCTCGTTCCCAGGCTGTGTGGGCAGCCTGAAGACGTCCGGCTGCATGTGTGTGGTGCCGTCCGTGTTGTCGCACAGGATCCGGGCCAGACTGGTCTTCCTGATCTCAGCAATTTGGGCTGGAGAAAAAGGTGAACAGAAAATGACTGTCATCATCCTGAAATACATCCACTTACACAAGACATTCAAAGTCGCATAGGCCACCAGATCCACCTCTTTCTGATCTCAGCGAGTTGGGCTGGATAAAAGAAAGAAAGAAAATAAAGGTCTCTCGTGCCCTTATGCAGAGCGTAGGGTGGTGACCATATCCATTTTTGTAGCCCTTGGGCGACACACAGTTGTGCAATGCACTACAGCAAAGGGCTAGTCCGCTGGTAGTGCTGTGTGTTTGACCTTTCCACACTCTTTCTCATATGTGCTGTGTGCTATGCAGAAACAGAAGTGTGTACCATTTTTAAAGTCTTTGGTATGACCCGGCCGGGGCTTGAACTCACGACCTCCCAGTTACAAAGCGAGCACTCTATAAATTGAGCTTTTGCACCGGTCTAAGGTAAACGAAAATAATCATCATCCTGAGATAAATCCACCTACACAAGGCCTCTCTCTGGCAAAGGTCTTCCTGTAACGTGAAGTGAACAAAAAATATGGTGGTTAGCTTCCTCTCAGCAAAACATCGGGAACTACGTAAAAGTAGAAAAGAAAAATAGAGAAGGAGGGGAAACTGGTTGTCAGACTTTCTGTGGTGCCCAGTTGTCATATAATCAGATTAAGGGATAGATAAGAGATCATAAAGAGTGGTAGACTTCCTAACGAGATGTCCACAGACCTGCTGTAAACTGTCCACGGTTCTCGAACCAGAGGCGGTCCCCCTTGCGGAGGTCCTGGAACTGCATGGCGAGCAGACAGGCGAAGGTTGGACCGACGACACCGCCCGGCATGGACTCCTCAGCAAGACCCCCCACGAACAGGTCAATGTCGTCCACGTGGCTGAAAACGGTAAGCAACACGTTCATCTCATATCGTTTCTTCTTGAAGGACTACGAAATACCATACAGAAGCTCCAAGGTAAACAAGGGAAGTTGTTCCTACGAGCAGGATGCAACTTATATATAGTATATAATGTGCTGTATGTATAGTTTGTGTTTCTATGTTTGTACCGTTGTTTTCTATGGATGAAATACCTGAAATAAAGACATTCACATAACTAAACAAACACGTGGTAAGTTTATCACGTTAAAGGACTGGCGAATGCTCCAGTCTTTTTATTAGGAGTTTTTCTGTCTTTCACCCAAAGGAATGGTGTTGCGAAGTTAAATATCTTACCTGTACACACTCTCCAGTTTCTGCCGCGTGTTGACATCAGGGATCTCCCTCGCCAGGTCGGCAAAGCTCCTCGCTCTGCGGAGGCCAACCTTCACCCTCCAGGCGTTGTAGCCGGGTAGCCCGTGGTCTCTGCCCCGCTGAATGTTCAGTGCCGCCAGGTCCAGGCCGCGACCTGACCCGGGAGGATCCGCAAACAGGTCTTTCGTCAGGCCCGAGACCATGAACCGGTCGAAGTCCTGATGGGGCTGGGCGGTCAGTCCCCGTAGGATGGAGTCCGGGCCACCCTGGTCGTTGTTGAAGATGTGGGATGGATTGAAGAAAGAAAAGGCCAGACGAATCGGGCATGCGCTGGCCTCGTTGAAGTCAGAAGAATAGCGGAGGAGAAGGTTCTGAACTAGACTGTGGCCGAATCTGAAGGCTGCCGTGGCGAAGACGTTAGAGATGGTGGGGTTCACCCTCGAGTCGTACCCTCCATAGAAGCCGCTTCGGAGGAGCCGTAAGCGATAAGTAGTCATGGTTGTCGGTCCGAGAACGCGAGGAAGAAATTCCCCGTACGTGATCTTCTGCATCAGCGCGCCGACGATCTTCCTGGTCTCGAAGAACACCCGATCGTCGCTCCAGCGCGGGTTGATTTGGGACAGCCGCCTGGCGATCCTGTTGTGTTCCCGCAGGAAGACGGTGTGCATGGAGGTCAGTCCCGGCTGCTCGTTCACACGGACGTCCCCAGCCTGCGAGCACGTCTCGGACCCGGTAAATTCGTCACACTCAAATCCCTCCGTGAAGGCGCCGGGCAGGAGTTCCTTCTTGTCAGCCTTTGCAGGGTTCAGTCTGGACTTCAGCTGGCCGCGCGTTCCTAGGAGAGAAGGACATTGTTGATTTAAGTTTTATCGAAACAACGAGAAAAGCTGTAAAGAAAAACAGCACTAAAATATGCTTCTATCTACCATCGCGTTGGCTCCTCCCCCTGAGCTCTTGTATCTCTTTGTCCGAGGAGCCGTAGACGTTGGAGGCGTCCACGAAGGCGGTGATCTGGTTCAGCTGCTGCCGGCGGCCCATGCGGCACCCTTCGTTCGGACAGGATCGGGAGCGAGCGAATCCCAGGCAGCGCCTGCCTGCGAAGTCACGATCATCAGAGGGGATGTTGATGTTGAAACAGCGTTCGTCCATAGAGTCACAGTCACAGTCGAGACCTGAGGAAGAGTAAATCATAAGACAATCACTAGTATAACCAGGTAATGTCGGATTTCCAAACCGGGGTCCAGCCGGGCTATTTGTGCGAATCGTGAATGAGCCATATACACACAATATGTTCATGGTTAGTTCTTGAAACATTTTGTAACGTTTTTAACGTTTGCAACGTTTCCTGTCTTTTTATATCATACTGGCCCTCTGCTACCAGTGGGTATGCAAATATTTTTTTAAAAAATATTTTAGAATTCTTAGAGCCACGTTATTGCTTATGATTAATCAACCTTCTTCCTGGAAGCTAGGTGTAAGAGTGAAGTCGTGGTCCAGGAACTGTCCGAACTGCATGACCATGTGAGTGTTAACCTGGCTGGATTTCCGCAGGTCCTCGTGCATGACCGTGCTGACCCGTCGGGCGGTGGGGAGTCGAGCACGGTTTCGGCCGATCGTGCGTGGCGACATAAAACCTACGGGCACAAATGGAACTAGAAATGTAAAATTTTCAAAGCTAATGCATAATGTTTACCTTCACATGGTCTCGCCTAACAAATGCAGTTATACACATGCATATGAAGATACAGATACAACTAGAGAGGCCGACATTTGCTTGGGAGCAAATACAGCACATTTCAGTCCATCTCCCTCCCACGCAAAAGTGGACTATTCCAAACTTACCCCAGTGTAAAACTGGCAAAGATTCTCAAATAAATGAATTATATAGTAGCTATGCAATTGAGAACATCTCGAAAGCTTTACTAATCTTATTACAGGTATGCAAATACTAACAATGATGAGATTTGATACATTTTGAAGGTACATAAAACTGAATGTGTGGGTCATTACGCCCGACTTACGTGCAATGTGACCCCAGGTAACCCGCAATGGAACACGTGTTCCATGGCCAACGGCAGATGGAACGTGCCATTCTTTAGATAGAACATGGAACGGGTATAGCACTTTTGGCCCTTGTTTTGCTGAAAATAGCCATTAAAGTCCCCCAAATGAGTCATTTGGAAGTGGTGTATGCCAAATATGCGACTGCTATTCTGTAGACACATGTTCAAGGTACCCTTATACCGAATTTCGAATCATTTGGTTGTAAAACCAGGGCTCAGGATCCAAAAATCCATTTTTTGGCGAAAAATGCCCCAAAAAACCTTCAGAAAAATTTTTCAAAGGCATGTATCAAAAAAATGAAAAAAAAAGCCTGGGGGTATTGATCCACTCTACCTCCATGCCCAATTTCAAGTCATTTGGCTGAATGATGGCGGAGTTGAATCCCTTTGACTGTTTGGCAGGAGAAGGAGAAGGAGAAGAAACATGAGAGAACACAATATATTTCATCCATACCATGGTATGGACTGAAATATAAATATGGTGACCAGCTCCCCGAATGTGTACCGTTACATAATGTAATCCAGTACCACAGGATGTCTGCTCCAGACCATTGACCTTTTGTTTGGAGAAGAAGAAACAGGAAACATTTTCAACATTCAATGGCTGGTCATTTCGCGGCAGAGCAAGTCTACGGAAATCACACCATATACACTGGTGTTCCAGGGCAGATTCAATGGTCAAAATTGTGTTAGTACTAGATACCTAGTGCTGAAGAATGTTGCGCACTGTGCAGAGTGGCGTTTAACTTTTCTAGTGCTTAAGCTCCTTCAGGACTGGAATGCCAGTGCTGAGCCTTAACTCAACTCTCATTTTCCAGTGCTTAACTACTTTCAGTACTCGGTTACCAGTGATAAACGCACAACTGTGATAATAAGACTCATACCATCGTCGTACTCGGGCGGGAGAAGCCTTTTCAGGCACTGCTCAGTGCTTCCCCACAGGGGGCGACGCTGGTTGTTGCAACGGCCGTCTGCCGAACGGAACTCTGGGCTGGCTCTTCTAGGACACGCTGTCACTACTGGGCTGACCCGGGCACAAATGTTGATGATGTGAGGAGAGTTGACACGGGACAGAACGTCCAGGCTGTAATGTTCGGGACTGGAACAACAGGTTTCGTTTAGTTTCAAACAGCTACATTCTTCGACTCAGTATAGCAGAACAAATCTAGTGTAATCGAAATTCTTTTCTACCGCAAACAATGATTGGCTTCATATTAGATTTATAATAGGCGACGAAATCATACTTACTTTGCAATTTTCATTTAGTATACTACTACTACTACTACTACTACTACTACTACTACTTACTACTACTACTACTACTACTACTACTACTGTACTTATTTAGTATAAGTGATCTTTATAATGAAAAACGGGTTTGTTTGTTTGTTTGTTCCAAAATCAAATCTAGTTGCTTGAGTAACTGTTTTTTGGTGTTTGTGTGTTGATTTGTTGGTTGGTTGATTGATTGATTGATCAGTTGATCGATTGATTGATTGATTGATTGGCTGGTTAGGTGGAAGGTTGGGTTGTGGATGATTGGTTGGTCGGTTCGTGGGTTAGCTGGTTAGCCGGAAATGTTACAATATGAGCCACGAAGTGGACATACCAGGCTGGTTTATAATTAAAACAATGGATTTTGAACTTTTAATGAAACAAAATTGCACTGTTACATTGAAAAACGTCTATCACTCACCTGGCCATGAGACTCTTCGCCACCTTCTCTAAGATGGAGGCACATTTGCTGAGCTTGGTCGTCATGAGAGTGGAGCGGTGCACGGCTGCGAGATGACGCCCACTTCCTCTGGGGCGAGCAGGGCGGCCGACAGGCACGCTGGTCCGGGTGGTGCCTAGATGACAGAAGATGAATTTAGGGCTCGAAATTCATTTTTGGGAATAGGTGCACTGGTACACCCAACCTATTACCTAAAAAATTAGGTGTACCAAAATTTTTTTTGGTCCACCATATAAAACAAAACATAATTACAGATATTAATGCTCCTCTTCTAAGCTTGAATCTGAAATGGGAGCTAAGTTCAAAATCTTACACAAGAACTACAACAAAGAAAATAATTGGGTGCACAGCTCCAATTTTGGGTGCATTAAGGTGCACATGCACCCAGTATTTCGAACCCTGTGAACGTTCACCCACTGGCCTTTCTTACAAAAGGTCATATAGTCTATGCTTCCATCATGTCATGAGTTAAAAACTAATATGATAGCCACACCCTGTACGTGGTCGTAGTTACTCAAATAGGCCAGTGCAAATCCGTTCGTTGATTAAACATGGTCACATTTTTTGTTTGCCACAGCTTGGACTGTCAGTAATTCGAGATCGAAACGTTTTCAACGTAACAATTTTTGTTTTTCCTTTACACTTTTTTCTACAATTTTTTTTTTCTTTACACCGGGGAAGGTAACATTTTTTGCAAAGCAAATGCATAACGTTTACGTTAACACTGTCTAACCGAAGAAACTACAGTAACTGTTCTTATATAATACTCAAACATAGTCATATGTATGGAGATCAGTCTCTCCAAGGAGGTTAAAAAAGACATCCTTGGTCTCTCCAACTCTGCCCTGCTACTTCCCACATAATGTAACCCAATACCACAGGGGGCCTACTATAGAACCAGTTTTGCCTGATCCAAGCCACTGACCTTAATGGTTTGTTCTTAAAACAAGAAGACAAAACAGAGCAAAACAGTATGTTTTCCTTCTGTGAAAGTAAGCATAGCAAGTGTGATGCAACGTGATAAACGAATATTCCAGCACACTAGGCAGGTCGCTAAAAAGCATTAAGCAGAAAAGCCTCACCGCTCCCTATAGATGGTGCCTGAGATCAAGCCAGCTCTCCAAAATGCGATTCTGTGATAAACACACAGGCACACACACACAAACATCCATACTTTACAAACACACTTGGAAGCAAGTACAATATTGGAAAAGAAGCCAACAAAAAGAAACACAGCCTTACCTTTCTCACAGATGTAACCCAGACGTCCATTACAGAGATAATCTCTCCACTTGTTCGCATACACGCCAGACGAGCTGGCTTTCTCGATCTTGACGCAGTCTGCGTTCCTGTTGGGCAGGTTGTTGGGCTCGTCAGCCGCCCAGACCCGAAAGGACCCCAGGGCCTGGCGGTCTTCCCAGACGAACTGACCTTCGCGTCTGATGTCGTTTAACCCGATCCAGGTCGAGACAGTTTGGCTCTGTCAATAAATCGATCAATAAATCAAATCAAGCAATCAATCGATCAATAAATTAAATTAAATTAAATTAAATTAAATTAAATTAAATTAAATTAAATTAAATTAAATTAAATTAAATTAAATTAAATTAAATTAAATTAAATTAAATTAAATTAAATTAAATTAAATTAAATTAAATTAAATTAAATTAAATTAAATTAAATTAAATTAAATTATCACCTGTCCGTTCCTCAGCCGAACGAGGGCGTCGTTGGTGGGCTTGTCCTTCGGCATGGCCAAACGGCCCCCCTGGGCCTTGGAGCGACAGGCGGCATTGGCACCCGCGTAGGTCACGCGGTTGGTGAAAACTCGGAAGCAGCGAGAACCGTACTTGGACCAGCCTGGACTGCAGACTGAAGGGAGGGAAGTCACCATTACACCAGGGCATGTCAAGTCTTCCCAGCACCATATAGATCATCTGGTATATCGTTTTAATCATTTCAAGGACAAATGTTTCACTGGTCTTTAGTTATTCAAATAGACAATCTCCTATCCCTCAAGAAGACCGCTTACCGCTGGAAGAGGCCGCTGCTGCTGCTGGTGGCCGGCTCAGTTGTAGAGTCGCCATGGCAACGGCTTCCTGAAGTTGTCTTTCAGTCGGGTCGTGCCCGGTAACCATGACAACCATGGCCAGTAGAACTGACAACAGACTGGGGGATATAGAGATTTATCTTTATTTGTTTTACCTCTGTTTTCAGACTTTCCATCGCTTTAACCAAGGACGTTCAATCACTTATACAATGTATGTATATAATAATGTAAACCAACGATGCCATCACCACTAGCCTAGTATATGTCCTATTTAAAACGATGGCGAGTACTTTGAGAGACATAACGCAAACTTTCGTAATTTCACTTTAAAATCATCTGTAGCCTCCACCAGGCCTTTGTACGGGAATACGGATCGTAGAACTCGGCAAAAAAGAGAATTAAATGGGCAAAGGGAGTCCGGCCGCGGGGAGGTAGTATTCCTTCCCTCTGAACTGCGCGGCCAGTCAAATCTACAAGGCCGCCAAACTCCTCAGGCAATTACTCTCCTATATATAGCCAGCGTAGCTAGTCTGGTAGAGACTGATCATCTGCCTCAGGCAGGACACCACACGCTCGTGATCAGGTCACAGGTCAGGGTTTCCTTATATGCTGGTGGGGAGGGGGGGGGGGCTACATCCACATAGCCTAGCGGCGACCAATGGGTGACCAGCATTCCGCGCCACGCCCACTTTGCGGTCGATTCCATTCGACAATGGGGTTGAACAGCATCCTTCCGTACGGCGCGGCAGGTAATCGGAGTTGGAAATGTCAGATAAACAATGTAAGAATTGGTGTATTTGGGGTGAAAATAATGCAAGTACCGAAGTTACGGGTTCCTTTCTCAGCACTCGGTATACAGAGCTGAGGCGGCTTCCGTCCTAGATCTCCAGTGCCGAAGGTACGTCAGGACAGGACTGCAAGGCCTCTTTTCTTACATTTTCACAGACAAAGACTTGGCCTAAGCATGGAGGTAAAAAAAAAAATTACCTCCATGGCCTAAGATCATGACTGTTTTGTACGCCGTGCGGCCGACGTAAGCACCAGAAGCCCAGTGCCGAAATGGTTTAACTCGGCTCGGTAGTTATTTTGCTCCAACTATTCAAAGACACAGAATTGCAGAAAACAATTTACAAATGTATCTTTTGAACAAGTTTGAGAAACATCTTTTTCAACCATATCTTGCTAAAGCGCGGGTTGTGGGTGTGGCCGAAATGCTGCCCGCCTATTGGTCCCCGCTAGGCTGGCTTGGATGGGAAATTGAGGTTCCGAGGGGGGCTGGGGGTCTACAGCCGAGGGATCCATAGCCCGTGACACATCTTTTAGAAGACTGTGGACATTTTCAAATGCATACAAATGTTCCAGTCTTATATGAACTCTGACTCCGTTCAAAGAATGCGCTTAAGTACCTATGGAGTACAATTGCTTCGAGATTATATTATGATGCAGCGCAAACTACGTTGCATATGGTATTCAACAAAGCGTTGCTGATATTGCTAATATCAGTTCCTCTTCCAATGATAATGTAGATCAGACGCAATAGGAGAGTAAAATTAAATAAATCGATTAGATCAAAAATTAAGAAGAAAGTCGGACAAACGTTGAAACGCCAAGCCTTCAGATACCAACGGCTTACGCGCACTTAATCCCAATGTGGCGAAATTTCCTTGTGAATGTGTTTGATAACTCTTCCACGGACTTTACGCACATTCGTTCTTCAATGTTTTTTGAATGCGCTCCTACGCCAACTCTATAAGGGTGCAAACCTTTTGTAACTGTTAATTGTTAGGCTGCCTCCCATCTGCTTGGAGATTACATGTTTTACTTACACACGACCAGCACACGACAGCACTTTAGTCGTACTCTAGCACTTTGATACTCGCCAAGCAGAGGTGTACCTTTTGGTTTATATTTTTGGCGTGTTTTATCGGGCTTTCTTTTTTGCAATGTTATTTTTTTTTACACCAACCCAACTCCGTAAAAATACCCATGCAAAAGCCCAAAGAAAGCCAAAACCTAAACCTCTGCTTGGAGAGTAGCACTTTGACCCTTAATTAACCAGTTTTTCAAGGCCTGGGTGAGAGCGCCCGGGGCTTCTCGTGAATCATCAATGACAAGCACCATCCCAGCACCGCCCCTCAAAACAAAACTTCAAGTTTTTTCAAGAAGCATTTGAACTGCCTATTGAGACCAAGATAAACTTTGTAAAGCACCAGGGTACCAAGGGCGGACTATTTTGTGCACACAATGCATAGATGACGATGTTTTACGTGATTTCGACACGCTGCAAATCAGTACGCCTCTCCTTCAGTCAAGCGTGCAGAAATCAGCCTTCACCATTTACGAGAAAATTTGTGACAGGGACAATTTCATTTTATAAGTCATTGATATTCAGTGCACTAAAACACATCAGCTGTGTGGTTTAACAGGAATATTTGGTACATTTCAATCATATTGCAGGAGCTCCAGAGAGTTTCCGGATAGACCCTGCAGCTGTTTCTCTGACAGCTACACAAATTTTACCATAGTCGTATGGCCTCTAAATATTAACCATAACAAAGTTAGGTACTACAAGGTTTGACAATGGCAACGAACTTGCTGGGAGCTGCAAGAAAAAATACGTTCAAATCGTACGTACAAATCAGACTCGTGACTAGTCTGGAATTGTGCAGGCTTAACGTTACGAAATATGTCACAATTCCCCAGTGGGAGTGTTCAGGCTTCATACGGCCGGTACACGTACGTAAACAGCGTCAGGAAATACCTCGAATGCTGGTATATTGAAAATATCAAAACGGGTAAGTAAACGAGTCCGGTAAATGAGATCCTGTAGAATAAAATATTGTACCCTATCAGTTCGGTTAGCAGGCGCGTCGGTCACCTCTGACCTCCAAGTCTGTGTTTGTGGCTGACTTGTATCGTGCGATTTGAACGAAATACTTCTTTCCGGCAGTATCTTAGGTATTCCGTCTCCAAGCAGAACCGGAACATATAGAATACAGCACGGGGTATTCCGTATCGCCCGAGGTACCACCCCGACCGCGCGTCGAATCGCTCGAAGGCCGAAGGGAGATCCGAACTGCGGGAGAGCTGGGACCGCGGGGTCCATTTTATTTACCCTTCCAAGGAAAAACGCCTTTCAATGCGAAATGAGCGAAAATGTGGAGTCCATAAATCCCAAAAATGCAACAACATCAATTCCAACGTCCGAACTTTGTATTCCAATTTTTTAAAGCGGTGCAAGCGGTTAGGGCGAAACTCGTTCGAATCGTTCTATAGGGCATTTGGAAGCCCGGGCCGTACGCGTAAAGAACCCCCGGGCCGGACCTTGAAGTACGGCCCGGTCCGGAACACCCATATCGAACGTAATAGCGGCCCGGTATGACATAATACCTCGTATTGTAGTGTAAGCAATGAATATTGAAATAACCAAGAATGTTGACAAAGAACATGAAGGCACAAACATAGGGAGTTGAAACGAGAAAAAAGATGAGATAAATTTGGCTGTACCGAGGTCACTGATGGCGAGATAAAAATGAACCGTGGCCGTTTCAGAAAACGTACGTAACCTCACCTGGCCTGCATGATGCCTGTGTCAGAACCTGAAGACTTCTTTGCAATCTTCTTTGGATTGAAAGATCTCTCAGACAAGTCTCTGTACTATTTACCCTGCTTTAGCGGCCGTGATCGTTATTTCTGTGACTGTCCTTCTGCCGACCTGACCTTTCCTATGGGCGTGTGTGCCGTTAAGACAACTCGTGTAGCACAATTGCTCAGGGTTGGAAGGTCTTTAGGCGAGGGTGGTGACCTTGTTGGGTTAGTGATGATCAGTGATAGTGATGATTGGTGATAACATCGGTCTGCAGTTATTCCACTTCGCTGACTCGGAAAAACAGTTTTGAGGTGAGAGGGGCCACAGTACAAGGCCACAGTAAGTACTCTCCAAGCAGAGGTTTGTGGTTTGAGTTATTTTTGGCGTGTTGGGTGAAAGAAATATTCCAGTGCAAAAAACAAACCCCGATAAAAAAAGGCTAAAAACACACCAAAAATAACTCAAAACCCAAACCTCTGCTTGGAGCGTACACGGTAAGTACAGCAAGTATATTATATGGATGACTTTAGCACGTGTCGATTTTCACCTGAGTTTGAAAAAAAAAAGCAAGATAGATAGCGGGGAGTGCAGGGACAGGCAAAAAAAAACACGTCTGATCTCATTCTTTATAACCACAACTACACCATGTTTTTTTTAACAAATAAGCTACATGTGTAGTACTAAGTTACATACAAACCTGCTCACCAAGCCTGCCACTCAGGGGACCTGAGAAAATCGGTCGCGTTGGTCAGGTGAAAGAGGTTTGACTAATGAATATTGAATGAGACATAATCGTTTCAAGTCGGGGTGATTTTAATATATGTAAACTACTACAAATATACAGGTAGTAATACAGGACTACCATGATTGTAAACTTTAACGTAAATTACGACCTGTGAAAAAGTATCAACAATTAAGTGATAATTGAAATAAACAAATGCTTATTATGCAAATCAGGACACAATTTGCTTATCCGTGAAGTAGCTACATTTCATAATAGGTTTTTCAAACATGTGACAGGTAATTGAAAAATTGAGGTAAATCAATAGATACCTTCTGAGAGAGCTTCAGAAAATCAAACAAACTTTTGGAATAACAGGAGCAGCACAAATATTCCATCATCAGAAGTGTTACAAAAATATTATATTTGATATTATTTATGTAATAATCATCAACAAATGCAATTTTCTTCCGTTTCCCATGGGTGCTTTTTGGTGCATTTGGGGTTTTCTGATGCACAAGATGTATAATATCCCCAATCAACAGAGTTTGTAGAAAAACACTTTAGTAATTGGTGAAGTTTGAGCACCATTTTTGAAGCAAATGTTTGCATAAATGTTTAAGACACAATGTAAGAAGCTGTACATAAGTTACAAAAGTCAGATAGCCTCATACACTACTTGAGTCCTTTGATAATTCAAAGAACCAAAAATTACTGGTCAAATTGTTGCCATTGCTGCACTTTTAAAGGAAACATGACAGGACTATATGCCTGGTGCTGACAGTCAGCCATATGGGACACGTGTTGTGGGATGTGTATTGCAAAGGATGATGGGATAGTATCATCCCCCCCTGTGTTACATCTATTGGCAAACCAGGAGAGCAATTCTGCGCAAAGTAGAGCCAAATGTTACATAAATACATATCATATAACTTTGTTATATATTACTATCAATAATCATACATACATACCACCTCACCGCACCAGTCCCATACATACATATAACATATACTGTACATATCTCCTATATTGTGTCAGTTAGTCCTCACTACTTGTGAGAAATTGGGCTGGTCTCAATCATGATGTTTCTGACTCAGGGAGAAGAGTTGCTGTTACAGTTCTATACCTGTACTCTAGCTCTATGCCTAGAAGTGGCCAATTGGCCTTGCATTGAGCAACACCGTTAAAAAAATAACATATATATAGTCAGTATATATATAACAGACTGGGACATATTACTGCACAAAAAGAAAAGTACTTGCAAAGGAAAAGCACTGGAGTTCACAAAAAGCATTTAGCAGTTCAAAATGTTCAATTTCCAGATAAAACCAAGCAGTATAACCCAATGATATAATGTTATGACTGGTACACTCAAGTATAACACTTCTGCATGAGATTTGTTTCTGACTGCAGCTGACTAAGGGACTCACAACAAGCTCCAGAACGTGGTGTACATAGTTAGCACTCTCACAATTGTCCTGTACTCGGTTGGGTTAAGGCGGCCTAGGCTGATATTCATGTTCGAGTTCGGGCGTGTGTCTGCACGATGGCCACAAACATGTTTCGAACCCGAATCATGTTCCACCATGTTCGATATGACGTCATTTGAATAGAACGCGTGTTCGAATTCGGGGTTACCGGCGGCCATTTGTATGTTTCCCCTGTAAACCCGCGTTGTTACGCATTTTATTCACGGAATATGACTTAAACGGCTTTACGCGCAGCTGAAAACAGCATAATTGATCTTTAGAGTAATCCATGTTTACGTATTATCACTTTTTAATCAAAATTGTCCGAGGCTATTTTGCATATAAGTCGATGTTTTTTAACTGTGGCGATTTTTTAACGAAAAATGACAGAAAAATAGCTGTTTCTGTCGTTTTTGGCCCAAAAAAACAATGTAACTGTTATTTAAAACAAAATGGCCTCGGACAAAAATAATAATAGGGGGTTGACTTTCTACTTGTAAAATATCATGATGAAAGGTGTTGTTACCGCTTGCGCGTTAAGCCATGAAGTAAACAGCTTTTTTTTAACCAAAATGCTGATTTTTAACCCAAAAATCCAGAAGTAGTAAAAACAAAATAACCTTTATTCAATGTGGTTCGAGTACTACTAGAACTGTGTGAAGTTTAGTTGTGGTGCGACCAAGCTATCAAAAGTTACAGGCATATGTATGAAATACTACTCATAGTATGCCATAGGCTGCCTTAACCCAACCGAGATAGTACATGTTACTATGTTTTGCACTTACTAGGTTGTGCACTTGTAGATGTTACTAGGTTGGGCTCTAGCTTGGGAACTGGTATAGGTTATTTGGACACTGGTACATGTTACTAGCTTGGACACTGGTACATGTTACTAGCTTGGACACTGGTACATGTTACTAGCTTGGACACTGGTACATGTTACTAGCTTGGACACTTGTACATGTTACTAGCTTGGACACTGGTACATGTCACTAGCTTGGACACTGGTACATGTTACTAGCTTGGACACTGGTACATGTTACTGGGTTGGGCACTGGTTGGTACATGATACTAGGTTGGGCACTGGTACATGTTACTAGGTTGGACACTGGTTGGTACATGTTACTTTGTTGGGCACTGGTACATGTTACTAAGTTGTATTCTGGTTCATATTACTAAGTTGTATTCTGGTTCATGTTAAAGGTAACGGAAAAGGTAGTCCCGTAGTCCTTTTTAAGCCCGTAGGGTCCGTAGGGGCAGTGGTTCATGTTACTAACTTAAAGTAAGTTGTATTCCGGTTCATATTACTAAGTTGTATTCTGGTTCATGTTGCTAAGTTGTACTCTGGTTCACATTACCTGGTTGGACTCTGATACATGTTACTAGGTTGGACACAGTTTCATGCTACTAGGTTGGATACTGGTACATGCTACTGGTTTAACCATGGAGGTAGAAGAGGTTTAACACTGGTTCAAGTTCCTTGGCTCAAAGTTAAAACTGTGCACTGGAACATGCAAGTGTATCTTGTTGTAACTTAAAGATTCCTTAGTGAATTACTCTGTCTTCCCCATTGGCACTTGGTTATTGTCTTGAGTCTGACCACATGACATGGGGCCATGGCTAGACATTTGGCAAGACGTCTTGTGACAGGCCAGGGTCTCCTTGCTCGCCTTGGGTTTGTCTGGGATGGACCAGGATAGCGGAGTCAGACCCAGCAGCACGATGTGGCGATCGTACGCCTTGCTGTGGCGGAACTGTTCGTCTGTCCCATGGAGACGGTCCAGAACCCCCATCACACCGTAGCACTGGTTAAACCTGTGGAACAACATCACATCGTATCACAGACAATGGTTAAACCTGTGGATCAACAACATCACACCGTAGCACTGGTTAAACCTGTGGAACAACATCACATCGTATCACTGGTTAAACCTGTGGATCAACAACATTACTGTAGCACTAGTTAAACCTGTGGAACAACATCACACCGTAGCACTGGTTAGACCTGTGGAACAACATCACATCGTATCACTGGTTAAACATGTGGATCAACAACATCACACCGTAGCACTAGTTAAACCTGTGGAACAACATCACACTGTAGCACTGGCTAATCCTGTGGAACAACATCACACCAAAATTAGCACTGTGTTTGTTTTTACACAAGTTTGACAGTACTGGAAATAACCAAGCCTACTTGACATGGTGGAAGTTGTGTGCCTCTGGGGAGGGCAGCCGGGGGAAGTGGTAGCCGCTGTGTGAGATGGACGTGGCGGTGAGAGATAGGCAGAACCACAGCCAGACGGTCACCAAATGGGACCCCATCAGGATGGGACCTGGAACCCGGTACATGTACAACAAACAGGGTAAAACAAAAAGGCACATCTGTACGGTACAGCAAACCGGTTACATGAAAAGGAGCAACAAACAGTACAGCAAACTTTAGCACTCAGGTGAGCATAGGTTTAGGTCAGTACAGGTGAGCATGTGGAGAGAAAGGTCTACGATCTGTTCTTACCTGCAGCTACAGGAAGTAGGTTGGACAGGATGTTCTCCACAGGATGGGAGTACACAGCCGCAATCCCAATGGGGGCCGTCCACTCATGGTGCTTCTTGTGAATTCTCTTGTACAGAGCAGGCTGGTGCAGGAGCCTGGGGGGAAACAACATGTCACAGGTATAATCATACTCAGTACATAATCTTCTAGTTGGTGAGGAGCAGCTGGATTGATCTGTGAAAGTTATAGTTGTATGGTAGGAGGTAGATGTTACCTTTAATTTGTAATAGAAGTAGGCCTGACCTGTGACTAGTGGAGTAAGAGGTGGACGCTACCTGTTTGTCAAGAGTGGGCTTCTTAGGGAGTGTAAGTAGTAGAGTGGGAGGAGGATGGCACCTAAAATGAGGAGTGGGTCTAGATCTGACCTGTGAGAATAGTAGAACATGACTTCCAGCACCAGCACAAAGACAATCAGCTCCACCACGACCCAGTGGAACCATGGGAGCTCCCGCCCACACGGCATTCCGCGCCAGTGGAGGATGGGCGGTGCAGTTATGAAGACGATCGGACCAGTCACAATAAACTGGTTGAATAGAACCAACTTAATGGTTTTCCACAGCTTTACAGGGTCCACCTGTAAAGAAAAAAAACTTTATGTAAATAGGATTTTACTAAAACTTCTCATGAAACCTGGACAAGACGGCGGAAACTATTGCCTAACTGTCGCTTTAGTGAAGCCAGTGAAACAGCTAACCGGAACGTTCTTTTCCTCCTGTATTTTGTATCTGAGCAGGGCGGCAGGGCGGCCGGTCACATCCACAACCAGAAGGGAACCGTTTACTAACCAGAACACCAACGTGGGAACCAAAAATGTACCTGCAGCAGAAGCAACAACCTGTTAATCATAACCTAACAAATAACCCAACCATTAACAGTAACCCGTTAACCTTAAACTTTAACCTGAAAGCAGAAACACAACTTTTTCTGAGTCTTGTTTGTGCTAGGCCTGACTCTATACTATACACTTTGGCTATGCAGGGATCGTTCACCTGAGATGTGTAACTGGCTACTTCCACTCACCAAGAGCTCCCAGCAAACGTTCATCTTCACCAAACAAGTCATACACCAGACCCCACTGGTGCTGCCAGAAACTGTCAGATGCCTTCCACAGGTCCTGCACATGCCTGTAAAACAAAGACATGTTACTTTATTAACATGCACATGTAGAGGCCCTTTACCACCTCGCGAGGTGGTTCAAAATAAATCGCAACGGAACCGGTTTCGAGCGTTCATGTTCCTAAATGAATCGATTTATTTTTTTTAAATCGAATCAATTCGCAACAGATATCCAATCATTAACCAGTTTTTCAAGGCCTGGGTAAGAGCGCATCTGTTGAATCATCAATCAAAAGCATCATCTCAGCACCGCCCCTCGAAACAAAACTTCCAACTGCCTATTGAGACCAAGATACACTTTGAAACGCACCAGGATACCAAGGGCGGACTATTTTGTGCACCGTGCATAGATGGTGACGTTTTAACTTTAGTGATTTTGACACGCTGCAAATCAGTACGCCTCTCCGTCAGTCATCATCCAGAAATAAGCCGTCACCATTTACGAGAAAACTTGTGACATTTCATAAATTATTGATATTCAGTGCACTAAACACAGCTGTGTGGTTTAACAGGAATATTTGGTACATCATCTTATTGCAGGAAAGTTTCTGGTTAGACCCTATAGCTGTTTCTCTGACATCTGCACAAGTTCTTTACCATAGTCGTACGGCCTCGAAAATAGTAAACAACAAAACATTACAAAACTAGAGGTCGGAGATCTCATGTCTTCGTCAGAGGTACATCGTTCTAGAGAAATTAACATGCGTATTCTTCAATCTTTTTAATAATCAATTTGGTCTAAAGAACAAAAGAATCTCTGTACTATTTTTATGGTACAGAACACCCTGAAACGGTTTGCCGCAGATTATACAGATGCGTCGTCACCCGTGTTACGCCCCCCCCCCCCCCCCTACGTTATTTGAGTTTGTACTGTTAACTAGGAAAAAAAACGTTACAAGAAATTCTTACTGTGTTGAAAGTGTCACGACAGCGCCGCAAAATATAATAAGAGAAGATGTTATAAAGGAAAGAATCAGAACAGGGTGACTACTGCTGTTTTGTTAATTTGTCTTTATGACAAATAGAAGACTTGTGTTCTTTGTGTCGTAACATTTGTACTTCTACAGTTAGTATATTCCAAATCTAGGCATCTCGTTTTTCGGCCCTTCGTGTTTTTATTGCGCGCTTGCCTTAAATTTAAGGTAATTAGATTTAAGGTCTCCAGTGGACGTCATCCATAGCAATTACTTGGTGTGGCCGTAGAAAATAACCTGACATATGTCCAACCTATCCTCCCCCTGCTGAAGTTATAGTACAATCCCTCAATGTAACGTCATTTGATCCCATCCCATTATGGGGTTCCCCGCTATATCCAGCTGTCTCCAAGCAGATGTAGGTGGGGGATTTCTAAACACAAAAGGTCCTATTACGGGGACATAACGACCTCCACGACTCTCATCTTTGAACTCAATCTTGGAGACCACGACAGTAATATGCCTATCAAATTTCATTAACTTCCATCCATACATACAAAAGTTATCCTGCTCACAAGAAAAATTAACAAAATGCCCCCTGTAGTCACAACGAAACCCCCCACGAAGCTCAGTAACGA
This sequence comes from Branchiostoma belcheri, assembly GCF_001625305.1. NCBI lineage: Eukaryota > Metazoa > Chordata > Leptocardii > Amphioxiformes > Branchiostomatidae > Branchiostoma > Branchiostoma belcheri. The sequence goes on along the minus strand of NW_017804009.1, from coordinate 1,743,023 downwards.
ACTTAACCTTGGTCCCGACAATAGTAAGCACCACACCAAGAATTATAATCAACATTTTACAAATACTTGAGTTATCTTGCTAACAAGCCACAAACACAAAAGGTGCACTAACGTGACGCACGGACCCCCCACGAAGCCAACACTTTATATAATGTTCATGCTTAAAACAATCAAATATACAAAATACAAAGGAAGGATTAAACTGATACAAACGACTTACAAATGTCAAAGCGCATGAATAATAATAATAATAAGGCCACACCAATTTAATTTGTTGGTTCTCGGATTCGCCTCTTCGTTTTTTTCTTATTTGCAAAAAAAAAAATTTAGTATTCTTGTCCTGAATCAACTGAAAAATGCTCATGTTTTGCCCCCCAACAGTTGAGGAAAGTCCTTTTCTTCCTAGTTGTTACAGTCTTCCCATCTATCATTGCAGTGGTTTGATTAAAAGTTCAAAATTCAATGTTTAAATTTTAACCCAGCCTTTTGTGTTGACTTCATGGCTCATTTTGTAGCATTTAAGCCTATAATAGGATGCCTAGACCTGTTTTTATTTTTATTTTTTTTCGCCCTGTCGCTTCATATTTTTTCTGAAAAAATCCGAGAACCAACAAATTAAATTGGTGTGGCCTAATAATGGTTTATTCAAATATTAACATATATACAATACATACTAACATGTCAGGTCTACATATGCGTAGAGGCTTTCAGACGGCACCCACCATCTTTCTTCAGCTACTGACAAGGACAGTCACGTGACCCAGAAGGTAAATATACAAGTTACCAATCCGCATCATTTTGAAAGTAGCGGTTTGGTAATCTGTAACCTGGTGACGAAAAAAAGTAAATATACATCTCTGGAGCTGCATCATGATTAGAACTTTCATCATAATCATATATATTAATGTTATCCAAATAGCCAGCTTCAGACAATCAACTCCATATTTTACGTAACTACGTATACGAAGACCAATCTTGGGTTGTTTGTCAAACGGCATTACGGATCAGCCACCCAAAGACGGATCACCCTACAAGAACAGTATAGCAACCTGTGCCCGATAAACTGAAGCTTCTCTGACCAACTTGAAAGGTATGTGTCTGCGAGTGGATAAACAATTCAGGATAAATTTCTTGTAGGCGGTTTGTCACTAGCCTACGCCCATAGGATAGGCTGGCAATTAGATTTTAATCCTCCATGTATTGTAGAGATGGCGGTGGGAGATTTGTGGTCTTTTGGACTGTCCGACTCGGTAGATAGCTGTCAGAGAAGTCAGCACGTCGGAAAATTTTAACAATGTCCATCTATTTAATATCTATTGGGATAAGGTTATTTCTAACAAGGGTAGCAGGTGAGCTGCGCCATGACTGTTTTATTTGGTGACGTGGCACCATCATGACACTTCTCTAAGCCACAGCCTGTTCAAAATGTCTAACACGGTATCCACACAAAAGTAGCCCAAAAAGTCACTTGTGTTACCAATTGCAAGGATGATATATTCTTAGTCTTGACGACACGTTAGTTGTGTTAAATGTTTCTGGTCTTTCGCGATATTCTAGACGAATGCCTGGCGGAGCACGCGTTTTTACGTTCAAAAGTCATTATCTTTGTTCAAATACAGAGGACAATTTATTTTCATTTGGTCGGGGGTGAGTTATATTTCCAACGGAAAAAGAATCGGTGGATTTTTTGGCTGTCATGGTAACTGACATTTGTTACGTAGAGACCAAAAGATCGGCTTGCGATCTATTTTTAAAATCTGTCTAATCACGTTTAGCATGCGTTGCCTGCTTCATTTGTTCCAGGAATCCTAGTGAATATCCCGTGAACACAGTAGCTGAAACTGGATGTTTTTAATATTTCCGGCTGGCCCTCCGGCCAACGAAATTACGCTGTGCTTACGATCGTAATTTCGGCGTGTGTACTTTTACACAGGTCGTAATTTACGTTAAAGTTTACAATGGTGGTACCATACTTGCTGCCAGTATACTTGCAGTATTTTATATATGTGAAAACACCCTGACTTAAAACGATTATGTAATATTCATGTTGTGAGTCAACCCTCTTCAACGCGTTCTGCGCCATGATTGTTTTATTTGATGACGTGGCACTATTGGCAAAATGTTCGCTCGGACCAGAAACTGCATGACAGATAACCCATCATAACGAACACTTTGCTAAGCCACAGTCTGTTTAAAATGTTTGAAGGCTTAATGTTACGACCATTTTGCCAACACAAGGTTTTACAAAATGAACACGGCAACACAGCTTGTCTCTCTACACTTTGTACAATTGCATTATTCAGAAGAGTGTACGTAACTAAGAAACACAGTCATATAATGGCTTTAATAATTTTAATGATATTTCAGAAGTAAGAACCCTTTTTTACGAGGAGGTTTTAATTTTCTACTGTTTATTTCCTTATATGGGAGGGCCATAAGAAGAGAGGGCCATACTGAGAAAGAGAACAAAACATCAATATTCAAGCAGCAAGTCTCAGACAATTAACAGGTCCATACAATAACAACTTGAAACAGGGGCCCTGCCGGGTAGTTTACGGACTGTTTTTTCTGTATTTTTGGGTGCGGCTGCCGGACTCTATTATGAGGGAGTTGGGGACACGGTTTTTTTCAAAACCGGGAGTCCACATCAACCAGCGACAAATCTAAAATACGCCGTAACCTATGTCATGATAACACCGGCAATACCCTCCCTGACAGTCCACTGGGCCTTTATTAGACCAAGGACATTACACACGGACATTACTTGTATACACAGGACTGGGCTCAGAATTAGTCCCTATTCAGCAACGTTCGACTCATGTGTGAAAAAACAATTGACACCTATAATATGCCGATTACCCCTTGATTTACATAAATACAATGCAGCCGCAAGCAGCCCCCGCTATTGTTAGAAAATTTACGATGCCGCGACCGGGCAACGGCCACATTGTTTGGAGCAAGTTTGGAGTGATTTTGAGGATTAAAATGATTTTAGTATGATTTTGAAGAATCAGAGACCTTTGCTTGAATGTAACGTTTACACCCTAGCGCGAGCGGGTGTTCGATATTTCTGTGTTTTAAACTGAAGCCCCAAGAAACAAACACAACGTGCCAAGCTTCTGGTTTTTTTTCAAACAACAACAACAAAAAACAGGACTAGATAAGATCGGGAAGCCACATGTATTTGGAAGCATGAATGTCTGGACATGTCCCTGGTACACGTTTCTGGTACATAAAGCCTCGGTCACAACCCGCCGTACAATGTACGTGCTTTTTGTCCGTACGTTTTTGGGGAGGCTACGTCTGCTACGTTTTTTTCTGAAAACGTGGGGAAGGAGTGGCATCGACGCACGTCACTCGCACGTCACTCGCACGTCACTCGCACGGTTTCGCAAGGTGTAAGACTCTTACTGTGGTCTGCACGCCACGTCTGGCCGTGAGCGGTTGCGTGCATCGTACGTTGCGCAAGTGGTAAGGTAGTTGTACGTGCTTACAACGTACGATCTCTGTGCAATTGCAACTTTACCGTAAGGAGGCCGTACTCACACGTGCGTCTTTTGTACGGTACGTACGGGGCACGCACGGGTAATGAATCCGTAGACCGCACGCAGAAAAAGTTTTACATGCACTTAAAGTTCTACGGCGTGTCTGCGTGCTCCCAAATCCGTAGGATTCCGTACTCACCACGCACGGATGCCCTGCGTTTGCCCACGTTTTTGCACGTAGACAGCACGCAGAAGCACGTACGGCGGGTTGTGACCGAAGCTTAATTGGCGATCTCCCGCTTGGCTTCGGAAAATGCAACCCCTAAGGGCCCTGTCACACTTTTGCGAATAGCCATTGCGTTTGAGTTGCGTACAGACATTTCTGCCGTACGCACAATACGTAACGTTACTGTAACGCACTTGTAGCGTATAAATAACGAATTCAGCGCATAGATTGCATTTGACATCCGTATGGCGTTCAAATGCATTGCGAAGGGCAAGCGTATTCCGGACGCACTCAGCATATGCCCACCGGATGCCTAACGCACTTCCGACGAATGCCAAGCGTCTTGTGTACGTATCCCCTGCTGCTTCCTGTTGTTTCATTCGCAGGGAGTAATTCATGGGCCGCCCTCAACTCAGATATAAAATGTGTTTGTTTTCATTTCGCCCTAGCTCTGGTCAATTTCCTGTAATATCTTGTCAGGTAAATTGAATACACGTACCCGGACTTTATACAATTTTTAACAAACATAACAGTTAGACTGTTGATAGCCTTGATGAATTGGGGATGGCAAGAAATGCCCTCCCTTAATAATTTGAAGACACCCACACTTGCAATACAGACAATTTACAATTGCGCATACACACAGAAAGCATAGACACTACACATATGTGCGAACACTACAATCTACCGACAAAAAAACATGCAACTGGCGCATTATTCCAAAGTACAGGCAACAAAAAGCAAATATTTATGTTAAATTTAGATAGTTTAATGCGATATGGATATGGAGGCGGTACAGGGGTGTTCTTTTGAGTTAAAAAGTGTCAAAATGCATTTTTGTAAAACAAATTGCACCCTAGGAAAGACGTTTTCCCAAAAATCGTCTACTTTTCAGCAAAACATATTAGAAAGAGCCAATCAAAACATACTAAACATATTATTTTTGTCACATCTTACGTAAAATATATCATTAATGCTCCAGGAGGTCTGTTAACCATGGGGTCCAGAGGAGCCGGTACCCCGGGTGTTGCCAAGGTGTTCGGCAATTCGCTCTCTAGATTGGTACGCAACCTTTGCGCTTCTCATTAGTTACAAATACGTACAATGCGCTGCCCTGTTGCGATACGAACGGTACTTAAGCGCTGTAAGTACGCAATGCATCCGTCCATTGTACGCAGCTTATGCACAGGTGCAGTTCCAGGTGCAGATCAGCGCATGAGCCGCGTGTCTCCCACGAAGACATAGCGTACTCGTACCGTGCTTGACCGATGCATTACATATTAAAAACGCATGACCTGCGTAACAGCGTACGCAGCGTAGTTTTGGGCATGCTCAAAACTACGATGCGTACTGAGCCGGGCGGTGCGTGTGCTGTGCGTATGCCGGCGTTCACAAAACTTACACAAAACGACTGAGATGCATATGAAGTGCGCAGTTTGCGTACGGCTGCGTATGAAAAAATTGTCCGTACGCAACTCATACGCAAGTCTATTCGCAGAAGTGTGACAGGGCCCTAAGATACGGACCCGATCTTCTCCCACAACTTTCTAAGCCGGCCGTACAAGTCAAACAGAATTTCGTATAACATGCATGGTGCAATGTTTGAACCCAGCGACCGAAAAAAATCGGCTGCGACCGGATGCACAGGAATGTAGACAAAACTGTCCGTACATTCAAGGAAAAACGTTCACTATAATGACTATTATACCAAGGAGGCTAAATATGATTTTAACTCCATGCTAATACAAGAAAAACGGCGTAACTACATTATAGCGAGATAAAATCGTTGTATTTTCTTACATATTTTACGGTCGAAAACATAAGTGACTTCGACGAAAACGGCTGTAAACTTATCCATGTTTGGCCTACGGCAATGAAACTAACATCAAAATGTCCGCCATGTTTTCTCTACGCGATGCCGACGTCTGCGCATGGCAGTCGCGCAACCCAAATAAGGAAATGGTCGGAAAACGCAGGGGTAGCGAAGTAGTCTCCGGAAGGCTTCGGTGCTCATGACGTCATGGTGCTGCTCATTAGCTATGCCGACGTCATGATTCGGCCGAAAAGCCCGCCAAAGGGTGAGTCCAACGTGGACATGAATCGGGGACCGCGCGGGCGTATATATTCTCTCTAGTATGACATGCCAAATTCCTACATAGACAGCAGCAAACAATGGGGTAAAGAGCACAGTCACACAGGACACCTAGTTATGGTTTTCTAAGGCCACTTCAACTTCTTTCTTGTTCTCTGATATTTTAGAGGAATTTAGGATTTAGCAAGATGGGAAAAGAAAAACAAAGTCATTGAAGGACAATTTGAGTGTAACAACACTTCTCTCTTCTCTGACTTAATGTTTATATTTAAGCTAACATTTTTCTTCGAAATTTCAGGTCTAAGCTAGAAAGTTTGTGTATCCTTACTGAGGAGCTTGCTATTCTATCCAGGTGACTGGACACCATGGGGAGAAAACTGCAACACGTGCTGATTTTTCTTCTCATCATCCTGAAGGAGCCCAACATGCCAGAAGCTGACTGCAGCTGTAAACCATCATCAAGTTGCATCAGTTTAAGCAAACGGCGCCTCACCAGTATCCCTCAGGTCCAGGAGTTGCGGTATAAGGATTTGCGCAAGTTGTGCCTGGACAGCAACCGGATAACAAGGTTGTGGCCTTCAGCAAGCTTACCCAAACTAGAATATTTAGATCTGTCCCGCAACGACATAACAATGCTTCAGCCTACCACATTTGCAGATCTACCCGCACTATGTTTTTTGATGCTCCAAAGTAACCTGATAGAAAGCATTCAGCCAGGTACATTTGACCTACCCCGGCTAGAAGTTTTGGATCTTTCAATGAACAAGATAACAAAGATTCAGCCTGGCACTTTAGGAAACCTACACATGGTAAAAACATTAAATTTTTATATGAACCAGATAACAAAGATTGAAGCTGGCACATTTCAAAACCTAAAAAGGCTACAAAAGTTGATCCTGGGCGTCAACCAGATAACTACCATCCATTCTGATGCGTTTGAAAATATACCCCAACTACAATACCATGTACGTTTGGAACTTCAGAACAACAATCTGTCGGTCATTCCCCGCTCGCTCCTATCTATGTGGGCCATAGAACTTGCCGGAAACCCCTGGCAGTGTGACTGTAGGATGGCTGATCTCTTCAGTCTTAAAGATAAATTTAAAACCAAGCTAATATGTACCCAACCCGCCAAGTTTAAGGGGAGGACGCTTGCACGTGTCAATCCTGAAGAATTGAAATGCGAAGAGACAACCATATCATCACCACATGTAACTGTTGATATCCATACCTCCTCTGAAATGTCAACAACTTCAGTTGGCAACACAGAGAGCAATGTCAGATCAACAGTGGGTTCTGTAGGCTTCACATATGTCACACAGCCCCTTGTTAGCCAATCAGAAATGTCACCATCTTCAGTTGGCAACACAGAAAGCAATGTCAGATCAACAGTGGGTTCTGTAGGCTTCACATATGTCACACAGCCCCTTGTTAGCCAATCAGAAATGTCAACACCTTCAGTTGGCAATATAGAAAACAATGCTAGCCCATCACCATATCCTGTAGGCGCCACATCTGCCACACAGCCCCTTGGTAACCCATTAGAAAGTGCTAATAAATGCTACAATGCCGCCGGCTCCTCTCGCTATCACTGGTTCTTTAAACTCAATGGTGTCTCAACATCAGATCCTGCAGAAAACACGAGCAAAACAAGAGCAACACTACCTACGCCCCTTGAAATCACTTCGGGCAAACCAGAATATACTGCCAGTTTACCCCTACCTGTTCTCATAAGCTCAGTCTGTGGTTCAGTTGCTGGCATTGTCGTGATTGGCATCACAATTTGGTACAAGACTAGGGCCAGGCATCCTCCTTTAGCGCTGAATCGCAATTCTGTTTTCGGCAACAAGACAACAGCTACAGAAACGACCAGTGATGATGACCACCCGTATGAACAAGTTGACAACCGTCATGATCAGACAGGGCAACGTCAGTCTCAGGCCATCACTGAATCCAGCACAAACACCACAGAAACTGTAATAACCAGTGCTGATGATCATAAAGGGCAGGGTCAGCATCAGGATCCGGACCTAGTAAAAGTCAACACTAACACCAAAGCTACTGTAATGACCTGTGGCCATGATGAGACAGGACAGGGTCAGTCTCAGACCAGTGTACATCAGTATGAAGATATTGATGCCCCACGTGTTAAAACAAGGCGGGCACAGTTTCAGGCCATCACTGAATCAAACATGAACACCTCAGCTACCGCAATGGCAAGTGGTCATGATCAGACAGGGCAAGACCAGTCCCAGGCCATCGTTGAATCCAATACAAACACCACTGCTACTGTAAGCACCAGTGGTGATGATCAAACAGGGCAAGGCCAGTGCCAGGCCGTGTCTGAATCATTGGATGCTAGAAATCTATTATATGGCACAGAGCCGACTGCGTCAGAGCACAATTGTGTATACAAAGCTGTAACCCAGTCTCAGACCATCACAAACACAGCTGCCGTAATGACGAGTGGTCATGATCAGACAGGGCAGAGTCAGTATGTGGCCATCGCTCAATCCTTGGATGAAAGAAATATTTCTTATGGCACAGGGCCGGCTGCCTCGCAGGTAAATTCTCAGTACAAAACAGCAACTGTAATGACCAGTGGTCATGATAACACAAGACAGGGTCAGTCTCAGTCCAACACTGGATCCACCACAAACACAACAGCTACAATAATGACCAGTGGTCATTTAATATCAGACAGGGCAGGGTCAGTCTCAGACCAACACTCAATCTCCGACAGTTGCAAATTTGTCACATAATGAAGTGCTAGCTGCCTTAAAGCCAAACCCTATGTATACAGATGTGGGAACACCACAAAAGAACCCAGCATCTACAGAAGTTATCAGTATCGATGATCAGACAGGGCAGGATCAGTCTCAGGCTAATATCCAATCTCTAAAAGTGGGAAATTTATCACATAACGAAGTGCTAGCTGCCTTAAAGCCAAACCCTATGTATACAGATGTGAAAACACCACCAAAGGACGAAGCATCTACAGAAATGGCCAGTATCCATGATCAGACAGAGCAAGATCAGTCTCAGGCTAATATTCAATCTCTAAAAGTGGGAAATGTATCACATAACGAAGTGCTAGCTGCCTTAAAGCCAAACCCTATGTATGTAGATGTGAGAACACCACCAAAGGACGAAGCATCTACAGAAATGGCCAGTATCCATGATCAGACAGGGCAGGATCAGTATTAGGCTGATATTCAATCTCTAAAAGTGGGAGATTTATCACATAATGAAGTGCTAGCTGCCTTAAAGCCAAACCCTATGTATACAGATGTGGGAACACCACCAAAGAACCCAGCATCTACAGAAGATGCCAGTATCGATGATCAGACAGAGCAGGATCAGTCTCAGGCTAATACTCAATCTCTAAAAGTGGGAAATTTATCACGAAGTGCTAGCTGCCTTAAAGCCAAACCCTATGTATGTCGATGTGAAAACACCACTAAAGGACGAAGCATCTACAGAAATGGCCAGTATCCATGATTAGACAGGGCAAGGTCTCAGGCTATGGTTATTAGTATATTCTCTCTTCAAGAACCTAAAGTACAAGGAATTTTTTAAGGCCCATCAGAAACTATTTTCTATATCACACTTTTGCAACTGTCTTCTCACTTACTAGTTTTACTCAAAGAGGAACACTTCCCTCGCTACCAAATGTTTTGGAAGTTGTATTGTTATCTAAGGCCACACCAATTTAATTTGTTGGTTCTCGGATTCGCCTCTTCGTTTTTTTCTGATTTGCAAGAAAAAAAAATTGATTCTGGTCCTGAATCAACTGAAAAATGCTCATATTTTGCCCCCCAACAGTTGAGGAAAGTCCTTTTCTTCCTACTTGTTACAGTTTTCCCATCTATCATTGTAGTGGTTTGATTAAAAGTTCAAAATTCAATGTTTAAATTTTAACCCAGCCTTTTGTGTTGACTTAATGGCTCATTTTGTAGCATTTAAGCCTATAATAGGATGCCTAGACCTGTTTTTATTTTTATTTTTTTTCGCCCTGTCGCTTCATATTTTTTCTGAAAAAATCCGAGAACCAACAAATTAAATTGGTGTGGCCTAAGGGTAGATATTTGGGGCTAGAGGGAATGGACATTTCACTTAATTAAAAGTGGATGTACCAAGATAAGACCTTTCCCTCCAGACTCCAAATTTTTATTATCATTTTTATGCAAAATATCTACAAATGTTTAATCATACAAATTACAGTTTTGTGGCCTAATTGAGCGACTTACAAGAAAGAAGGTGCACGTGATGACTTACACTGTTAATGCACTACATCAAGTAATTTTAGTACCTTGTCCTTTACTAGGACATAGTACCTATCAGATACTAAAGGAATTACTTAAATTCTACTAGTCTTGTAAGTTATATTTTGTAAGTGAGACTTAAAAGCTATGTAAAATTTCAATAGCTCACGTACTTGTCAACGTTGTAGTTTCAATGGTTCCCTATAATTTAGGGAAATATAACTTTAACAAAATATTCCGTGTAAATAGCCTCTCATGGCTCATTTTGTACATGTTCTGACGGATGTTGAATGGAATGTGTAATGACAGATAATGCTATTGACGTTACTAATCATTGCCCAACTAAGGACAGGGAGCGAATGTTTTTCGTAAAGTACTGGTGGGAAATCTAATTATGATTTTAAGTTTGAAGATCTAGTATCAAAGCAAATTACATAATTATCATGCACCACTTCAGAATCTAGCGAATATAACAAGTACTCTAAGGTGAGTTTAGACCTGTGACACGACCATACATGTAGCTAGTGTTAAAACACTTAATGATATCCTTATAATTTTACCCAGGGTAGTCGTATCGTGGTCAAACTGCACACGATGTTAGTCATTAAAAAAAAAAATTACCAGATACTTGTGGATAAATATGTTGAAATGCTGGATCAAGTTTTGTGGATGTGTATGTGATACGCTGGGTATTTGTGGATGTGTACTATTGTGATACGCTGGGTTTTTGTGGATGTGTACTATTGTGATACGCTGGATTTTTGTGGATGTGTACTATTGTGATACGCTGGATTTTTGTGGATGTGTACTATTGTGATACGCTGGATTTTTGTGGATGTGTACTATTGTGATACGCTGGATTTTTGTGTTCTGGTCTCGGACCGGAGTTTTTTTCCGTGTTCGTAGTAAATCTCATGCCCGTAGCCAGGATTTTCAAGGGGGGGGGGGGGGTCTTCCCACTGCTTGAGGGAGTCGTCACCAGCGAGCGGCGTAGGCGCAAGGTTCCTTAAAATTTTAAAATTTAAAAAAAAAGAACCTTTTCACATGGCATTTCCTGCGTTTTAAATTTCTCAAAAACGACAAAAAAATGGTCGTGATAACTTTTTTCTATCTTCGATGCCCCCCTCCCACTCGTATCGCACACAAAACGTAGCCTCCTTCACAGTGTTGTTGGGCGTCGGCGTTATTTTTTCTCTGAGCGACGCGAGTAATATGCGGCCGCGACGGACGATTTGCTGCCGAGGGAGTTTTTGCCACGGAGAGAAGGTTTCGCGCTCCTTCTCTCCGTGGCAAAAACTCCTTCGGCAGCAAATCGTCCCTTGCGGCCACACAAAACGCACCTTTCCGCTGATCAAGCGAAAAGGCTACGTTATCATCCGCGCGACCTGCATGCCCCTTTTGTGTAGAGCGTAATCGGTCGTTTTAATTTACGTTGAGCGTAGACAACCGATCTAATTCAACGTAGAGCATAATCGAAGTATTTTGCGTAGAGCGTAATTGCCCTTTTTAATTAAACGTAATGCGTTGTAGCTACCCGGAATTTACCGTAAAACGTAATGGACGAATTTTACGTATAGAGTAATCAAACCTGTCCAACCCTTGCCCTGAGTGCTTTTGCTGCGTAGGAGGCCACGTTATGGGCCGCCACTACCAGCAACATGCGCCCCTAATTATATATAAAAAAGCAGGTAATGGCGTTTTGGTCGGGTCAAGATTTGGTCTATTGAGATAAATAGCATGTGTGGAAGAAGTGAAGAAGTTCGTGGAGGCGATGTACTCAAATATTAAGTACTGCACAATAAATACACAAGCCTGGAACGTGTCTAAAGAAGAGCATGTAAGATCATTCTTGGCCCTCTCTACTACAACTCACTCAGCAATGGAGTCCTTGAAACTAACATCATTATCAAATTAAAGATCATTAAACCGACGCCATATGCAGAGCGTTTGCGAGCCTTCCTTGTTGAATCCAGAGTTCCGGGAATGGCTCCCCCAACCAGACTGTCTGTGACGGGAAGACAAAGTCGTAATTCGCACAACCTCGACACCCCGTACTGTCCCACGACTCGTTATAATGAAAAGTTAATTGCAAATTCTTGGCCGGGGGCTTATTGCAAATTACAAAACACAAAAGAACAATGGAGGAGGGTATAAAACACTAAACGTCTACATGGTAACGTTAGCTGTCTAGAACTATAACTATGTCTAAAACTATATAGAAACTCACCAGTCCCCTACATGTGTCATCTGCTTAACAATGACGGACACTAATTACTCATGGTGTAGTAAAGACGACTAAGTGTAATGCCAACCTGAGATTTACAAAACTTTTAACGAAATTTTAATGATGCTTTAACCCTCAAACACCCGACCTTTTTTTTGTGACGTTAATGCCCGAACGGGGTCCAAATGGACCCCATTTGGTTTCTTTCAAATTTATATTCCTTTTTGCATCCTTTCAGTGACCTTTGCACATATATTGGTTAAAAATATTAAGACGTTTATTTTGGCATGATTAAGTGTTGAAAAATACCAGCTCATTATCATAATTTATGCAAAAATAGGATGAGGCCTGCAGGCATGAAGATGGGTTGACCTTTGACCCCACATGATTGTCAAATTGTCGAAACCTCTGAAAACCTGATGAAATAATTCCTGAGGTTGAGGTTACTTGGCAAACTGCATAATATTAAAGCAATAATGCTTCCTTGAAGACATATTTAGGACATCCGAACAATTTCGTGTGTAGGAAATTGCAAATACATGGCTGGGGTTAGCCTCCTTCGCAGTCTTGTTGGGCGTGGGCGTAATTTTTTCTCTGAGCGACGCGAGTAATATGCGGCCGCGAGGGACGATTTGCTACTGAGGGACTTTTGCCACGGAGAGAAGGTTTCCGCGCTCCAACAAGACTGCTTCCATTCGGCGACTAGAAAGGACCTCGGATTAAGCCAGCCTTTCATAGAGGCTATTAACATGTTCGTGCAGGTCCAATTCACATGTTCGCGCAGGTCCAATTCACATGTTCGCGCAAGGGTAATTCACAGCTGGAGAAGGCTTTTGTCAACGGTTGGTTTTATTAGCCTGCGTTATAGTGGAAGGTTCCAAGTTCTTCCAACAGAGAAACAGTGAACATTGGTAATGTCACAACAAAGGCATTGCTGTGCATATTTAAGCATCCCATGCAAACAAACCAAGACAAACTTTGCAGTACTATTTTTGCTGGTGAAACTGTTCTTTCTATTACACAACTTGCTGCGGAGCGGTGCGTTACCCTCCCATGATCAGTGAGATCAACCCGCCACCAAACAACATGGCGACACTTTGTTTATCTGTCCACGTCTCCCTGCAATATCACAGTTTAGCTTGGGGGTTCCTGTGGTAGTGATCTTTTCAAAGTTTTTCAAGTTTTTCGTAGCAGCAATGACTACGGGATTTTGTTGAGTGGAAAGGGCTCGGTTTTCGGGAATGGTTGGCGTTCTACCGACGGGTTGATCGGCGACCGCTAGAAAGTTTTGGCTCGTCGAGCAACGGGGCGTGAACACGGGAAGTTCACACATCCATGCCAATCGCTCCTAAGTGTTTTTTGATAGCCCTTTCTAGTCGCCGAATGGAAGCAGTCTTGTTGGAGCGCGGAAACCTTCTCTCCGTGGCAAAAGTCCCTCAGTAGCAAATCGTCCCTCGCGGCCGCATATTACTCGCGTCGCTCAGAGAAAAATTACGCCCACGCCCAACAAGACTGCGAAGGAGGCTAGCTGGGGTCCGTTTGGACCCCAGACGGTCTTACATCATACTTCCGTTGTTATTTTTACAAATTTGTGCCGATCTCCAAAAAAAATTAGGAAAACGTCTAGAAGAGGTTTACTGACAAAGTCACGGGAGGAATTTTTTAGAATTGAAAAAAAAATCAAATAGCACATAAAAATATACGTCTGGGGTCCAAATGGACCCCGTTCGGGTGTTTGAGGGTTAATAAGTACTGATATGTTGTAATGTTTCCTTTTTAGAGCTTCATGTGTACTGTTACTGTGCATCCATTGTAAATTGTGGGCCAATTCAGCTAATGCTGCAATGTACCCTTTTAATAAACCAGTCTAATGACATGCGCAATACATTGTACATTTTTGAACATTTGTCATCTATGTATAATATTTAAGAATTAATAATAAAACTATAAATTGTATTTTGGAGCTGCGACACTTTAGCGAGTAAAATCTTACTCTCCAAGCAGAGGTTGTGGGGAATGATCGTTACCTTTTTATGTATGGCCGTTTTTTTTGTCCTGATCCCCACCCGTCGGTGGCTAATGGAGCTTCTCTGGCTAATGGATACTGTCTGGCCAATTTGATACTGTCTTTTTGCCACCGAGAGGGATCTGCTTGGAGATTAGTAAAAACTATTCTAAAAGGGTCTTACAAAACACAGTCAATCGGTTACTACACAAGAAAGGGATACGAAATAACGGCTTTAAAATTAAAATACAAGTCCTGCAGATAGGAACACCATTACGGGGGGTAGCTTATTGCAAAGTCTCATTGTTAAGTCCAACATCAGAGTACTGAAATGATTTTCGGTGTGATTACAGTATACCTGAGGTCGAATAACCAAGGACTTGGAATAACCAAACACAACAAAAAAGGATATGAGTACTCTCCAAGCAGAGGTTTGGGTTTCTTTTTAGCGTGTTTTAAGGCTTTTTTTATCGGGGTTTCTCTTTTGCACTGAATTTTTTTTCCCACCGAACAGTTGGGTTAAAAAAAAATCCAGTGCAAAAGAGAAACCCCGATAGAAAAAGCCTAAAAACACGCTAAAAATACCCCCAAAACCCAAACCTCTGCTTGGAGAGTAGGATATGAGAACTTTATTGACAACAAAAGTACACCGAAAGAAAAGGCCCATGTGAGATTGTTCCAGGAATGTTTCATTTTCTGTTCTTTGATTCTTAGAAGAGATATTCGGGAGGGTCGAAGTGAAATACGTAAGCCGGTTTGCTCGCGAATGTACGTTGTGTAAAACGGTGTTTTGTAAAACCCCATACAAGCCTCACGGCTGTCACAATGCTACACCGAATATCTCCCTCCAGACAGAACGTATCTTTTCGCCGCCATAAAGTAGTGCGAGACAAACAGGACAATTTGTAACAACAAATATGCCAAATATGTTGTTAACTTGACGTGTTGGCTACACATATTGATATGAAAATTTTGTCTTGGCGGGATAGACTCTACTTTAGCACTTTATGTCACTAGTCTTGTGGCCCTCCAGATGTCGGAGCGGATGGATATAATTAGTATCCTGCGATCGTCTGCGGATCGTAGCGTCAGTGCAGGGCGACCATTGCGAGGTAAGGTACTGTGTTTGTTCGTCTGAGAATATTTCTTTCGAAAACATTTAGTTGTCGCACAGAATAGCTGTTTCCGAAGGTATTTGAGTTTGTAGTTGTGACTGGTGAGTGACCGTCCTTTTCGCGAGGATCACTCACGCCGTTTAGCTCATGTCTTTCAGGCAGAAAACTAGAAAATAACTCGTGGCGTGGTGAACATATGCACCGAGAAAAAAGGTTGTTTTGACCGAAATTCTCGCTAAATAATGCCTTCAAAGTAGTCTATGTTGCTTTCTGTACTGGACAATTTGACTGTGATGTAATAGTTTCCGGGATATTTTACGTTTTACGCCAGTTTCTGTTGTATTTTGCTGGGTTCTTTGTTAAAAAAATACTTAGTAATGAATAATTCATACAGTGAGCACAAATTATAATCCGAAACTTCCAGCTTTGCCGCTAAGTTATGTACACAAATAACTGCATACATGAAATAGTGTTAAGTTTTAACAATATCAGTCCCGTGCTTGATTATAATAATATTAATATCGTCGTATATTTTTTTATAATGAGATTGAAAACAAAGCTGTAACGGACATCTGTATTTTGGTATCTCCTGCCTAGTATAATTTGTTATCCAACAAATAGCTTGACTACGAGGGACCATGAGATACGAGAGTTTGAATATTTTTTTTATCAGGATGCATTGGTATGGGGAATTTGGCTACTAAATACTAGTAGTACAATGTACTATGCATATGTAACAAGTACCGTATTGTGTAAAACTAAATGAATATGTTTCTTCTTTTGTTCAGGTCAACCCAGGGACGATAGTGACAAGATGGACGTGTCCGCCTGGCATATGGGTCTGGTGATCCCTGAAGTCTACATCAAGATATCTCAGCATCTCTACCAGAAATGCTGAGGAAACACTATTGATAGGAACAAAATCATTTGTTCCGTGAAACTTGACAGATCATGATGGTTATTTGGGTGACAAATAGCAAACACTGACTGGAAATGGCAGAACATCCAACTTACTCAGGGTGTGTTAGTCAGATTATCTTTTAAAGCTGTCAAGCCTCTTGGAAACCCAGACCTCGGGGACTGTGCCTCTGGCTCAGTGGGGGCTTGTTCAGCTTAGTTAGATGGGTTTGTTGAATGTTAATGCCTCAAATCAATTTATCATGTTTGCTCTTGTCCCTTAGCCTTTTCTATATAAATATGAAAGGCACACTATGAATGATTGAGATTAAGTTACATGAAAGTTACGTTCAATCAGTTGTCATTGAGGGTTGTTGGTTTGTCTACCTGTAGAACATCTCACTAGGCGAACCTTCATATCTGTATCCGGCGTAGTACGCTGTCACTGGGTGTTGTGTCGACTGTAACTTGGCAGGCATTTTGCATGTTGGAAAGTGAAGGAGCAGCCAGTATGGTATACATATTATGGTAGGCGCGGAGAAGATGCGAAGGATCTAGGGTAGGGATGGAACAACGACCTCGCACACTGATAGCATTCCGTGATATCAAATGAAATTAGTGTCTGGATATTGAATCGGTGTAAGGCCATCCCACAAGTACTAAACATGGCCATAGATTCTGCAATCTTGACGACTCCAATATGGGTACTATTGGCTCGGAAAAATAGATCTTCTGTCGCATAACTCGTACAGTTATGTTGACGAAAAACACGGCCATCACAATTCTTAAATGCTAAGGGCACTCTGAGATTGACAATGACTGTGACAACGATTTCCTTGGTCATAGTAGACATTTTGTAAGATTCCCTCGATAGACTTTGGTTTGTTGTTTTCTCTACCCTGCGAACCTTTTTATCGCGATTCTCGGAGACCGTCCCAGACCCTCAAAGAAGATAAGTAGCCGACACCCAATGCACATGCAAACAGTGAATCCGCCAGGCTTCCCTCAGTGAAAACACGTCTGTAAGAGACCGCATAGGTGTATTGCGCACACAACTTTCAAACTGACATTTCACGCGGTGTAGAAGTACTTTTTATACGCAAACGTTCAACTTCCCTGATGAAATCTCAAAGCAGTTTGCACAGATCCGCTGTCGCTGTCATCTTGACTGACTAGAGGGGGTTTAGTTTGAGGTGGAATGTCTAGTTCCACCACACTTCCCTCACTGTTGCTGTCGTCTTGACCGACTAGACGGGGTTTAGTTTGAGGTGGAATGTCTAGTTCCACCACACTTCCCCACTGTTGCTGTCGTCTTGACTGACTAAAGGGGGTTTAGTTTGAGGTGGAATGTCTAGTTCCACCACACTTCCCTCACTGTCGCTGTCGTCTTGACCGACTAGAGGGGGTTTAGTTTGAGGTGGAATTTCTAGTTCCACCACACTTCCCTCACTGTCGCTGTCATCTTGACCGACTAGAGGGGGTTTAGTTTGAGGTGGAATGTCTAGTTCCACCACACTTCCCTCACTGTCGCTGTGGTCTTGACCCTCGTCCTGGTGGTGAGGGCCCCACGCCAAGTCCGCTGGGTTAATGTTGTGGTGATGGCTAGGGCCCCACACCAGGTCTGCGGAGTTGTGGTCGGCCTGGCGTTCGTGTTCCACGTGTCCTTCAGTGTAATCACCAACGGCTGCGTAAACTGTAGCGGCGTTATCAAAACAAGTAAAAATGCGTCTATTATACGCTTCTTACGCGTGACAAGTTGGATGTAGTTAATGAAAGGCAGAGACAATTGATGTACATGTGTGTAGATAGTGGACTTACGGTCGTTCACAGTCATCGCTGTCCTCAGCAGCAGACTGTGTAGGTCATTTACAATCATCGCTGTCCTCAGCAGCAGACTGTGTAGGTCATTTACAGTCATCGCTGTCCTCAGCAGCAGACTGTGTAGGTCATTTACAATCATCGCTGTCCTCAGCAGCAGACTGTAGGTCATTTACAATCATCGCTGTCCTCAGCAGCAGACTGTGTAGGTCATTTACAATCATCGCTATCCTCAGCAGCAGACTGTAGGTCATTTACAATCATTGCTGTCCTCAGCAGCAGACTGTGTAGGTCATTTACAATCATCGCTGTCCTCAGCAGCAGACTGTGTAGGTCATTTACAATCATCGCTGTCCTCAGCAGCAGACTGT
>NW_017804009.1:1707578-1724505 GCF_001625305.1 Branchiostoma belcheri | reverse complement strand
AATGAAAGGCAGAGACAATTGATGTACATGTGTGTAGATAGTGGACTTACGGTCGTTCTACAGTCATCGCTGTCCTCAGCAGCAGACTGTGTAGGTCATTTACAATCATCGCTGTCCTCAGCAGCAGACTGTAGGTCATTTACAATCATCGCTGTCCTCAGCAGCAGGCTGTGTAGGTCATTTACAGTCATCGCTGTCCTCAGCAGCAGACTGTGTAGGTCATTTGCAATCATCGCTGTCCTCAGCAACAGGCTGTGTAGGTCATTTACAATCATCGCTGTCCTCAGCAGCAGACTGTGTAGGTCATCCAATGTGTCGAGGATCAACCTTGCTCCTACGTAACGAGGACAACAGAAAAAAATGGTATTATTACACGATCTATAGTGGCGGTACAATTCCATGAGGGTACATACATGTATACAGGAACACATGAATTAGCGATTAAAACAAGAACAAGGAGATGAAAGCGTTACTGGTCAGACTTGACAAAACAGATGAAAACGTAACGTAGAAAAGATAAGAAAAAAAAATAAACTCACCAGCCATAGTTGCTATGATGTAGAAGACTCTGGTGTACGGAAAGGCTCATGTTATGCTGCAGCTGTGGCGGCTGGCTCACAGCGACGGTGGCGGTGGTGGTTGGGGCGGCAACGGTCGTCTGCCCGCCCACTGTCGTCGGTGCGGCGGCGGCGGCGCTCGGTAGGAAGTCCTGGATCTGCTGCAGGCCTGGGTCTGTGACCACGTCAAACAACTACTCCTCCTCGATATCCTGAAGCAGTCTAATGAAGTCGTCATCCCACACCGTCTCGTTCAGACTGTCCTTCACAGGCCTGCTCCTCAATATCAACACTTTCTGTGCACAGCTCAACATCATCATCTGCATCTACAATACTAGTAGCTGGTGTCTCCGTAGTTGTTTCGTTAACTATACATGACGCAGTTCGCAAGTTGCTGTAGAATGATAGTGGGAGTGTTTGCCCTATGGCAATCTTAGCCAGTTTGTCTTTCTACCGAATCCGTGATAGCATCAAAATTGGGGCAATGAGATTTGTTTGCTGCCCATAACACATACTGGTGCTTGCAGGGACTTCCATCCTTTCCAAATGAGCAGCTGCATACTCCAACTGTCATGTTCACCGTATAGCTGTACAAACAACAAGAGTAAAAGGAGTTATAAAAATATGTGTAGATTCATAATGCTGGTACAATATGTAAGTTATTTGAATTGCAAATTGCGAATTGTATCAAAAGAGCACTCGTACATTATCAGAATATAGATGCTGTATAATGCGAGTGCTGGTAGTGGTAATACCATGCATGTTTATCCACTCTGAAAAAAAGAGTACAAGGAGACTTTCTAGAGACATATGTTCCCATTTCATCATAAATGTAAGAGCACAGATCAGAATATGTCACTCAAAGTCAAACAGTAAAGTCATACACGATGCACACCTCGGTGATGGGTTGACTTCCTGTTCGTTTCTCGCTTGTCGACGACCTCAACAGCTACGTTGGACTTTGTCTGGAAATTGATTTGAGTAGTTGGAATTTACCTTCCACAGGTGTTTGATGTCCTCAACCCGAATCTCAGTAGTGTTGTCATCATTCGTGTTGGAAAGTGACACTTGCAAAATACATAAATAAATACATAAATAAGTACATACATAAATAAAATACACAAATACACATGTAAATGAGAGACTGTTGTTTGTCATGCAGAAATATATGAATCTTGGCAATAATGATATAGTCGTCTTGCTTTGCCTCTTTTCTATGCTATGCATTAAAACAAAGAAAAAAACATCTTAAAAGAGCATTTGTAAATTTGTCTTACTTTTTCATCTTAGAGATGCTCACATGTCCCTGTCTGGCATTTTTGGTACGCCCAAAGGCTCCTATGACTGGCTTATCCACATTCCTTGGCTGGTTGGTGATCGGCCGTTTGTCGTAGTCCGACAGCTCGTCATACAGCTTCTTTATGGTGGTGGCTTGTGATGAGCTGATGGCCAGTCCCTTCAACTGCAGCAAGGCTTGGGCAAGCCTGTCTACTTTATCCCAGCCAGGGATCCCAGCTGAGTCGAGGGATACCTCCTTGTCAACACTGGCAGGCTAAAAACGTTTGGTACTTTTACCATATGCTTCTTCTCCGAGCAACCTTTTCAGTTTGGCTTTCCTTTCAGAGACAGCCCTGGGGACAGTTTCGTTTCTGTCTCGCAGGAGTCTGGTCAGCTGTGGGCCCTGTAGGGCATCAATTGGCACCTGGTTCCTACCACCGATGTCGTTTATGATGTTTGTCATGTGGTGGGACAGGGCTTTGATCGCTGTCTTGAGCTCTTTCGCTGCATGGGCAAAAATACAGGATGAAATTAAATTCATTCATGAAAAATTCCCAGATCAACAAAAGTCACCGTAACTGTATGAAATTGAAACTTACCGGTTAGTGTCTTCTATTTGTACGTGCTTGATCCCTGCTTCGTGGATTCTTTGCGGAGCAAGAAGGTGATTCCGATGTCAGGAAAAGCCTTCTCCAGGGCTCCGGTCCGCCCTTGGTCAATTGTCCAGCTAACAGAGGCAAACATATGTGAATTATTACAGAGGTACTTAATCATCATGGCCCAACATACACTCTTATAGTAACAAAGCTGGCCGAAATCCGACAGATGCAGCCCGTCGGCGACGAAGTAATTTGGGTTCTTCTGCCATAACTTGATGTGCTGCCATGAGGTGGATTTTGGGATGGAGTCAATGAGGGGACGAAGTGTCTCTCGGAATTGTTTGAGGCGATCATGGAAGTTTGACATGTACGTAGGTAGCTTAGAACGCCAGATCGGTTCTGAAGGAATTTCTGGTGTACCAAATGAAACTCCACGCTACCAATTGTTTGAGGACAGGGTCTGTCTGTTGACTGGCTGCTACATCGACAGGGCACAGAAGGGGATGTGGAGGGGGGTGGGGTTTAGAATTGACTAGTATTTACTTGCAGCCACGGGAAAGAGTGTTAGCTACACAGAGGGCGAAAAAAATGTAAAACCTGTTAAAACTAACTGTAATGCTGTCATCTATTGAAATAAAAGAGGGCTTGGGTGGGAACATTGGTCTACCCTGCCACACTGAGAGCATGGACGCCTGCTGAGTGCGTCAGCATTTACATGTTTTACACCTGCAAAAGTTATAAGGGGATAGTTTTATACACCAACGGGCGTATTGGCCGACATTAGACTTCAAGGACATTATTGCCTGTAGTGCCGTGTTGTCAGTACGCAGAGTGAACGGGTGATCACCCTGAAGATAGCAATCATGCTTTGTTATAAATTCTTCTGCGGCGAGCATCTCTCGTTGATGCCTGCAATACCGCTGTTCTGCAGCGGACAACGTGTGGCTATAGTAAAGGATTACTTTCTCGTACCCGTTTTGTAACTGGCTAAGGAACTTTATAACATGACAAAGTCAGTGCATGGTTAGGCATCTTCCATCCTATTTTGAGGTGACTGGGGAAATGATATTTTGTTAGACAGAATTTTGGTGCCAACAAGGTGAAAATTGACATTATGGACACAATCAGTGTCAGTGTAAATATTACTAACGCACTAATGCACTTGTCCTGTCTTTAGCACACACAAAATCAGTTGTCTTATGTTCCTTTCTCAGTTATCCTTGTTTTTCCCTTTGTTTTTTATGTACCGGGCACAATTGTTACTAACAATATTGCGTAACGACTGCCAATAATACTACTCTGTAGTGCTGGGCAGTAACGAAGAAGAAGTGGCTATTGCTCACACCATCACATCATATACAATGAACAATACTAAACCCTGTGACTTTTGTAGAAGTCCTTATTGCAAATGACGATAAATGCAGAAACTACAATGGCACTGCTTTATTATTAATTTACACAATATGCATACATACATGTGAAGGGTGTCTGTTATAACGTTCTCCCAAGGAACGTTTAGCACAGAGAGCCACGTTGGTTCTTCTTGTCCCTGACATGCAGGCTTTCCTTATGTGTCCTCAGTTCAAATGTTGGTGTCCTCATCTCAATTCAATGCTGACACATACCATAAATGTCCTACCCTCCCCATCCCATACACATACAACAAAGTCAGTGTTTCCTATCTGACAGAACAAAGAGTTTCTGCTGTACTTGATAGTAGTAGATAGTACTTGATGTTTTTTTTTTCAACCGAAATTCTCCATTCACTTTCTCCAAACAAGCACTCTTCTTGTTAACGTATTCATCAAGATTAAAATAAGGAACAGACACTGGACACGTCACCTCCCCACATCCCATCCCACAGCCATCACATGATACAAGAATCAGGTGTGGCATGAAAGTAGGGGTGGTCTTTCTTGATGAACATACCACACTCCTTATAAACTGAAAATAATTTAATATAATTCGATTACAGAAAAATGGAAAAGCGTTATTGTCAACTTTGTGAATATTGTGAAATCATGTAAACAGGTTGTTGTACCTTTGGAAGTGGTTGAAATCCTGGAGGCTGTTGACGCCCTTCTTCCACGCGTGTCTTGTAGGCGCCAATTGCAGTTTTTTCTTGTTTGCACCTATGTATTGTTGCCTTTGAATTAACCTTGGACAAATGTGGATAGCATATGGGTTTTAACACAGATTGTGGAGGCTGCGCAAGGTTGCTGTGGTACACTACACCACTTACAGACGCGCCAATGCGACCTGCCCTATGTCTGAAAAACCCTGGACCCTTCGCCTGCTGTGTTTTCGTGTCATTTTCAACAGCAATGATTTGTTAATTAATAGATATGAAAGGCACACTGAATGATTAGGAGTAAGTAAGTACTGTGAAGTCATAAGTTATCGGAGTTCCACAATAATGTTCGCATCTAGGTGGACAATTCTACCGACGCTCTCTTGTGCCACACGCGTATTGAGTCATCACACCTGAGTGTTGATTTCTTAATCGCAACTTCCCCGGGCAGTACGAAAAACGTACGTGTGCATTACATGCGAATCCCTTTGTTGATGCCTTGACTACTTCTCCATTTTTGGTGATCGATGTCGTTGCATCGTTTGTTGACACCCTTACAACTGAATTTATCGTTCGTTTTGTCGTCACCGCCAAAACAATAAGATGTTTTGGAACACAGTCCCATTCCCGGACCATTCTTTGAACAGACCGGGCCTGCTCTGGTTAATAAGAGACCCAGTCGAATGTCTGGCACACTGAACACAATTTGCTACAATGTCTACCAAATAATATAGAGTGTACATGTACAATGGAAAATCTAACAATTGGAACAATGTAATTATGGAGGTACAAAATATGGAACAAGGTAGCTATGATGTACATCAGAAAAACAAACCCTGGCTAACATAAAGAGAACCAGTTGAATGCTCGGCACACTGAAGCACAAATTTACTACAATGAACCAGGAGACAGGAAACTGTATATGTTTTGCTTTTGCCTGTTGTTTTTGGGACAAAGAACACAGGGCAGATTGAAGGGGGTTGATTACTACCACATGTGGTGGGCAACCAGGGACATTGTAGGCCGCGTTTTGTAGGGTATCTGTTCGGGGAAAAAGTCAGACGTCTGCCAGTTGTACCTGTCTCGCATGTGGGGTTTTATCACGCCTTCCGAGGGTGTAAGCCGAGTCCGTATCCATCTCACTATACTGAAAATCGAGCATGAAGTTTGATCCATATGGAACTATTTTAGTCTCTGCCAGGTGTGTGGCACAGAATGAAGAGTGATGTCATTGTCCTCTTGTCCTGGCAGTGGTGTGCTGTTGGCGTGCAATGGCTGTGGTCAACACAACTGCATGACTTAGTAACACCTCGTCATAGCGTTAATAATCTGTATATCTTAAAAAAAAAACAAAGTTATACAAACACTGCTTTTGTGAAAATTATTTTCCTTTTAAGTGCAAGAAAAGATAAAAGTATTTACAAAATACAACACTTACCTATCCTGTCATGGCCAACTCTTTTGTCATAGAACAGCATCCATGCTTTGGTACCATCTAATCGGATGGTTGCTCTCTGCCATTCTGCATAGGCAGTCAGGAAGCCCCATGCTTATGCTTGATTTTCTGCATGTAGCACAGATGGTCGCTTTCGACATACTTCTTACAATTCTCGTGAAAAACAGTCATGTTTGATGTCTCGCCGGTGAACTTTCAGACATGTTTCACATCTGAACAGTGTAAGTGTCCCTGCCGATTTTAGGCGAGACGTTACACAGCATCTGTTATCAGGCTGGCAGACGGTAGGATGACGGCGATGTCTTTGGCATATCATCCTTCTTTGTGCAGAAGCCGTTGGTTGAAATATTTGTAGGCGTGATCCTCAGCTGCTTATAATTGTCACATAACCCCCGCGGCTAAATTGATAATTGGATGGACTGGCAAGGTCTTCAAATTTGTCTGTGAAGAAGGTACAGGGCTTTTGATTCCCCTCTAGTGCTACAGGGTAGATATTGTTCCCATCGGCAACATGCTTTTCCTGTAGTATGCTGTTCTCAGACATACACTGACACGCACGCCCCTCCCCCCAAGCTAGCCACCGTCTTCTTCCATCCCTCTAGTCCTGAGGCTGCCAGTCCTACAACAAGCAAAAAAGTTAAAAACTATTTAAAGTATCATTTAATGACGTACAATCGTTGAATCTGTGAATCAATTAAGAATTGGCCACTAGTCATTGTTCGTGTCACATCATGTAGTAAATTGAACAATACAGACATTGTTGATTACAACACGGCATTACCATGATCACTATCACTTCAGTAAGGAACTTAACATTAGGTGCAATAGCAGCACATCCCTCTCAATGGCCTCCTTGCGTCCAACCGCAGTGGCCAGCTGCAGTTCCTCCACACAGATGAAGGTGTTAACTGGCTTGCCACCTGCCACATATCTAGCGTATATGGCCTCCAGATCTTTGTTAGAGCTGTCCGTGCTCGCATCCTCCATGACAGAGATGTATCGGCTGGATGTGATGGCCTCCAGCATCGGTTTCTGCAGCTCACTGTATATGAAGGGGATATTATAAACCTGAAAAAAACAAGAAGCCATTTTTAGTTTCGTACAGGTAACTGTTAAACAATATTTGGACTGATGCCGTAATGTGCAGTGAGAAAATCTGTTTAAAAGATTATCTATAGATATCTATAATTTCATATGATTGAACTTACCGTCTGGCAGCTTGGTGGGAATGGTAAGATGCTCCCAACTCCAGCCCGTTGGTCTGCTGCAGGGAGACGAGGGATGGGTAGGCTGAGAAGTGGGCAATAGGACCTGTCCAACCCCGTTTGTGGAATGTCTTCCTTGACAATGTGTTGGATATTCAATCAAAGAAAACAATTGATAAAGATTGTGTCAGATTATGTCTTTATCCAGTCTTTTATCATCAAGGCACATAACGGGGTATTTTTATCAATTGCATCGTAAAATAATTACTATGAATGGTAAAATAGAATAAAATATTATACATCTTACCTCTACTGCCTTATTGAAAGCAGGATGTTCCTTCTTATACTTCTCACACAGCTGGTGGACGCATGACCCTAAGTCTGCATCCAACTGACCTGTAATGGGATTAACATTTCAAACTTTGACTTAATATGTGTACAAACATGTCAAAAAAATAGTTCTTTTACCTTAATTTTCTGCTGTATAACCATGTAATATTTACTAAATTCACTCAATTACCTGCACTCTCTCTCCCATGCATACAAAGAAAACAGAGTGATGGGCTTAGTAGATAATTTATTCAGGTGAGAACTGATATAAAACCACCAAGAACGAAGCCCGTAGGATGTGTGAACTGGTAGGCAAGGAGTGGAAGAGTGCAGAGAAGAGAGAGGGGACCAGCCTGGGCTAACGAACTGACAAGGTACTGAAGACATGTAAGATAAATCGCAATTAGGAGACGCCAGGGACTGGCTAACAAACTGAACCTAAGTGCTAACTACTGTACGTTACATGACAGTGACGATCAGTAGACGCTAGGGAACTGGTTAACAAAACTGAACCTAAGTGCTAACTACTTTCACATAATATAAGTGACGATTAGGAGCCGCCAGGAAGCTGGTTAACAAAGTAAACTGGTTAACAAACTGAACCTAGGTGTTAACTACTGTACGTTACATAGAAATGAAAGTCAACTGCTAACTTCTAAGAAAACAAGATGCCCAACGGGGCAAAATAACTATACTAGGTATCTGTAAACTGCGTAAAAGTCTTACGACCCGGGGGAGTTGTCGGACAGATCTGTGAGGCCCATCTGATTGGCGTCGTCATACCTGGCGGCGTTCAGCGGCGAGGTTCTGTCGCGTCTCCAGCGCGTCCACTGTCGCCTTCTTCGCCACCCGCGCTCTCCGCGCCTCCAGGCGCTGATTTGACCCCCGGCCAAATCAACTCTATACTCTACTCCAACGTCGGTGGTCGGCTTGTTGCCCTGGTTTTCCATCCTCCAGTCCTGGTCGTCGCCAGAGGGGTACGTGTCTCGGACAATGGTCTTCAGGCCCTCGCTGTACACTTAGTATGTCCCAGGTGGGGCACAGTAACACCATAATACACAGTCAAGTTTAACAAAACAAAAAAAGGATGTGAAAACTAACTGAATATTCTTTATTTAAACCCGCACCGTTCGTTATTTCTGGTCAGCACATGCCCAATACCACGAATAAGTCTAACCTACAAAATTTGCAATGACATTGACTAAAATTTCCAATTACAAAGGGAAAGAAATCTAAATATGAAAGGAACAGTTTTAGAAATTAACAATACTCGAGAAAATTAGGGGAAGGAAAGACAAATGTATGATACGTCAACTTACTGGCGTTCCTAATTTTGAACAAAGGTTTTGGCTTACATATGAAATCAGTCCAGCCATCGCTCATTTCACGGTTCCTTCGCTGGAAGTTTGTTGCCTGGTGCTTGTATTGAGTGAACAGAGCAGGCACCCTGCTGCTCAGGTTGCTGTATCTGATATGAGAAAAAAACATTTTGTAACATGCGACGTCCGTATAATCAAATCAACATGGCCTTTAAAAGCACGGTTTTGTAATTGTATAATTTTAGTGAAGTGTTATATGCTTAATCCTGGACAGAAGTTATAATATAAAACTCATCATTGAAAGTCCAGATGTCCTGCTTTTTCCACCTTTACAACAATTGTCGTTCCTCGTCTGGAGTTGACTGGATGGCTCTTCTCGGCGTCAAGTTGTTTGTTGACAGTGTGCGAAACGCGACATCCGACATGGAGGTGATCAGGCCTCCTCAGTCTGCGTCCCCCAAGGTCTTGTTTGCGTGAATGCAAAACTGGTCCCTTCATGCCCCAGTTGGGAGTGTAATAACATCTATGATGTTTCTTCAACACACATTGGTGCCATGTAAGTTTGTTTGAACTGTAATTTACGTGTAAATGACTTGTCAAAGAACAATCATATGTAGATACATGTACAAACAACTACAGATATTTCAACCTTAAACTGTCGACATTATGGAAGTGCAGCTTGATTAATATCATACTGGCACCGTATCTGGTGCCGTGAATGTTAATTCCCCATCCTGTTTGGTACAAACAGGCACGATTTTCTTTCATCTTTGCCCGATAGGCAGAATTCCAGAAGGTATTGCTCTCATTTGTATTCATGCCATTAATACATACTGTTCTACTGTTCTTCAGAAGATGTGCCACATCATCCTTGACATTGCAGGCTCTGCCTTTGATCCAAAATCCATCAAGTTTGAATGTTCAGTCATGTTGAAATTATTGTTCGAACAATTGTGACAAGAGCAGTCACACTGTTTTGTATTAGTTTTAAAGCAATTATTCAGAGCAAGCATTCCAATCCAAGACCAAATGCAAATAATGTATTGCAAGACTCAGTAGTCTTATCTGCTGCTTTCGTAGCTTATCATTTACCTATTTTTGCATGCCACTGCAAAGGCATGCTGTGCTAGGAAAGTTGTTACATTATGTAAAGCCGATAATGCGAAAGTGCACACAGTTTTATTCTATTTTATCTACATTATTCTACTTGTTTACTTAGACACCTGGTCGAAATAGAAAATATTTGAAATATTGCACAAGATGTGGTACATGTGGCATAATGGTTGGGTAATTTATGAACAATTGTGTTTTATTCTATTGTTCTACTCTAGTCTACTTGTTTACTTGGACATCTGGTGACAACAAAAGGGGAGATGGACCAAACAGGGTGAATAATTTGTCAGGGTAGTTAGCCGACAATAAAAACTGGCCAGCCATTCCTGGATTTCTCTTGTCGGCTTACTCCTGTCAAGTTATTCACGTTATTGGGAACATTTGCCCTTTTTGTCACCATGGAGGTTTGCAAGTTAAAGCATCACAGCTTGTCCTGGAACAGGTGCTCCACGCCAACGTTGGTTGTCGGCTTGTTGCCCTGGTTTTCCATCCTCCAGTCCTCGTCGCCGCCGGAGGGGTACGTGTCACGGACAATGGTCTTCAGCTCCTCGCTGTACACGTAGTATGTCCCTGGTGTGGCTCGGCGAAATCTCTACATGTGACACAAAATCACACAGATTGTTGGGTTATCCAACTACATTTTGTAATGGAGATAGCATTCATACACTTTAGGCTTTGCAGCGGATCCGTCTCTGTAACCCTCAGACGTTTTGCTCCCCGGATGTTCTTGCAAGTTGCCTGGTCCCCCAAGACAACCTGCAGTCAACAGAAAGCCAAAATCTGTATAACTCGGTGTTAAATATTGCAATCATATAATGAAAAAGGTACGTTTTTATTTCCAACAGAAGCCAATGTTTATGTTTTTTGTTTATAGATTTGTGCACAATTGTACAGTAAAAAACAGACACATATGGATGTATGAA
Source organism: Branchiostoma belcheri (assembly GCF_001625305.1). Lineage (NCBI taxonomy): Eukaryota > Metazoa > Chordata > Leptocardii > Amphioxiformes > Branchiostomatidae > Branchiostoma > Branchiostoma belcheri. Next base: position 1,713,654 of record NW_017804009.1, on the reverse strand, counting down.
TATGATAAATGTTACTTGTACATGTGTAGTTAGAGTGACACACGTGTTTGCACCTGATCCGTGGCCCTCTCAACACTCCGGTCTTCAGCAAACTTCAACAGGATACGGATGTTGTCTGAGGTTTTTGCCTCGTCCAAGTCCAATATCTCTAGGGGTGTGTGTAAGTTGATTTCTTCGTGCGATGGTGGTTTCCCTAAGTGGTTGAAAGCTCTCAACTTCTCGACCAAAAGCCGCATGGCTCGTTTCACGAAGCCCTCCTTCAGGGACAGGATATCTTCGGCGTTTTGGAGAATGTTGCCACTCTGTAAGGTCCTGTCGCAAGCCCTGTGTGGACAGAGTATGTGCAACTTTAAAGATTTATATCTTATTACAATTAGAGCTGGCTAAGGTGTCACTTTAACACCTTGAATTTTCCTTAGATAAATAGACATTACAATCTCTCCTAATAAAGTCAGTGACATATTATCAGCCCCATGATCAAGTGCATTTAAAAATACTATTTGAAAATGGTAAAGAACACTCACACACTATCTACAGTATGTACAATTTTATGCCTATACCTGAGGTTCATGGTCTCCAGGAGGGGGATATAAGTGCTAATATTCCCGAGTCGTGGTCCTGTTGTAGTTCTCGCAAGTCATTGGGAAGTGTAGACGGCAGTGACGTCGACTTTTCCCCGTCATTTATGGGCTCGTCTAGACCTTCCTCCTGAAGCCATTCGCGATACGCGTTGACATGGGAACAGTTCCGGGTGCCATAACTGCTGTCGTCGCGATGTCCTATACTGCTGCTCTCACTCTTTAGAAATACAAAGCAATGCATTCGGTGATACAGACTAACACTTCCAAAATCCTGCCAATTTATTTATTTGAAATTGCAACATGGCAATACAATGTTGCCGCTAGGTAGCTGATAGCTGATATTGCGACATCATTTACAAATATACACAATAGACACATACATCATCATGTAATCACTTGTGCAATCCAACCAAGCAATGCATACTGGCTGCCAATCAATGTGAATAAACAGTTTCAGTTTAAATTTTAAGACAAACATATACAATTGCGGGACCTAGCTTTCTCTGTCTAGTTTGCCGCAATATACAAGACAAACACGCATTTATTAATACACAAGTACATTGTCGATCAATTTACAATAAAAAATTAGATATAACTTATAAGAAATACTAGGGTAACTAGAATTAAATCGATAAACATTAGGGCTAAACATATCTGTTAAAAATATTCTGCCAATGATAGGGGTTGGCATGTGCGAGCCGCACCATGGAGTCTTGCGCCTTGGAGTCAAGGCCCGCTGCCAGAAGCATCTCCTCGAGGTCGTCTCCCGTCAGAGCTCCGATTCTCTCTTTGAGATCCTCGACGCTGTGCCGGTCAAGGGCCACGTTTTCGATGAAGCGGGCCTGCTGTTGTCCTGTAGGAGTCGGGGCATCGCTTCGAGCGTCTTGAGTAGGCTGATCGGGCTCCGGCCCACAAGAGTGGCGCCGGGTTTCAGGACGATGGGAGTGGGAGCCGCCATGTGGATGCCATGGGGCATCGCTTGGGAGCGTCTTGAGTAGGCTGATCGGGCTCCGGCTCACAAGAGTGGCGCCGGGTTTCAGGACGATGGGAGTGGGAGCCGCCATGTGGGTGACCGTCTCTGAGCGCGAAACCCGACCGACTGACAGGTCGGTATCATCTCACCCCTTCCTACGCGCAAAGCAACTTGGGATAGGGGTTGGTTGCCGGGGTGTAGTTAGGGTTGGTAGTCAGGGTTGTTGTCGAATTATCGTGGATGGGGAACCCAACTGAAAATACATCACCGGCAACACTTGGGGCCTGTTTGCCACTGCAAACCTCATTGGCAATCCATTGTATTTAAAAGCATTTTTAAAAATGTTTTTGGGGAGTTTTGTATTTATAATGTTTTTAATGTTTTGGGGTTTACACCAAGGATATTTCTTTTAATATCCTTGGGTTTAGGAATAGTTTATTAGGACACTGATCTCTCGAAGGATGCCTACTGATGCGGTTCCTACAGCTAACCCCACAAGTCAGTGGGTTTCTAAAGACGGATGACATAACCTACTGAAAATACATCACTGGCAACATTTGGAGCCTGTTTGCAACTGCAAACCTCAAGAGGCAATCCAGGGGTATTTTGAATATCTGTTTCTGAAGAAGGATGAGTTATGCAGTCAGTAAGTGTGCGGGTTGCAGCTATTGTCATGTATGATACAGTCTGGAACTAGGAAATAAGTCAATTGTTACAACAATTGTTGACCTACCAGGAAAAGTTAACTTTACCAATGTTCTCACTGTTGGCCGGAATTTAGATGAAACATTCTGTGGCAAACCATAATATCCTTATTATTGAAAGAGTCATCATTTCTCACAACGGCCCATTCTTAGAACTCTCCAAGTCTTATTGAATCACACCAGGCATCTGACCCTCTACTGACCTCCTAATGCCAGTAATGGCTCGCCCAGCTGCTGAGTTAATGGCTATAGCAGTATGTACACGGCAATATCCAAATGACTTCAAGTTCAAGTTTTATTAATAAAATCAGCCTTGCAGCCCGTTTACAAAGTCGACCAAGCTGAATTACACTGATTTTTTACAAATTTTGTGCATGGTAAATACAAATACACATTTACATGGCAATACATATACAGACACGCAAACGAACATGTTACAAAGTCACACAATACACAAGGGCACTGAAGTAAAGTCCAGAGTCTTGAAAGTCATTGCTACAATGACAAATTGAAAGTCAATGCTAAAATGACAAATTTTCGAGTTTCGACAAATTGAAAGTCAATGCTAAAATGACAAATTTTCGACTTAGAAATTTCCGATATGTCTACTAACACACATGCGTATTCTTACATGCGTATAAGTACACCCGTACAGGAGCTCTGAACATTGAACAAACTCTACCAAAGTTGTATTCACAATGTCGGAAACTACACAGTAGTACATGAAAAACTTACAATACAATGTAACGCACTTACAAACTTTTGACTTGCAGTACAAAACATTTTGATGGGATATGTTGCTTTATTTTACTCCCAAACTCAGATGAAACAGTACATTGTTGATATATCACGACAAAAGAAAAAGAGAGCTAACTGAGGCTAAAATATTCTGGGTAAACTGTGACGTTACTAGTATTGTTTTGAACACACGAAAAAAGACCAATAAACCCGGAAAACCTGCCGAGGCACAACGTGTGGGAAGAAGAAATCATCTATCGGAAGAACGTACGTGTTCGTGGCCCAGAAGAATTTACATGCCGAACCAGGTAGAGGCTAGAGTTGCAGATCAGTCACCTAGTCGTCTGCAGGTGGCTCATCCGTAACTCTAACCTCTGCCTGGTTCGGCATGTCAATTCTCCTCATGAATTCTTCCCACACGTTCTTCCGGAAGATGTATTTCTTCTCCACCAGTTGCTTCTTATTTTCCCGTCGTCTTGGAGCAGTCGCATCCTCGCACTCCCACTCCGACGTGTGGTCCAGGTCCACCTTCTCGTTCTACAATTTGTCAAGTAAGAAGAGAAGGTCATTTTCACACACTGAAATATAAAGCACGAATATGGCTTCCTAGTTGTTTTTTTTTTTTTTTGCAGTGATTATCCTTTTAGGTAGCAACACTGACTATCACTGACTACTAATATGAAAAAAAGAACACATGACTTTTTTAAAACAACAAGCACTGAATACCATGTCTTACCCAGTCCAGAACGGCCAGGTTGATACGCATCAAGTAACTCTCCAACCCAAAGCTTATGCGCTTGTCATGGTATATCAGCAGCGCATTGTTGAATGACTCAACGTAGTGTGTGTTTTTAGCCTATGGGAAGAGGGTAAAAAGTCGATCAACATTTAAAAATCGTTAGCACTATTACGGACCAGGGACAAGATCTGGGTCCGAGTCGAGAACGCTGCCACTACGCCACACGACCCCACATTCTGGAACATACAGTCTGGAACTAGGAAATACTAGTAAGTCAATTGTTACAACAATTGTTGACCTACCAGGAAAAGTTAACTTTACCAACGTTCTCACTGTTGGTCTGAATTTAGATGAAACATTCTGTGGCAAACCATAATATGCTTATTATTGAAAGTCATCTTTTCTCACACCGGCCCATTCTCAGAACTCATTAACTCATACCAGGCATCTGGCCCTCTACTGACCCCCTAATGGCAGTAATGGGTCCTACCACTAGTTGCTAGTGGACAGAGGGGGTATGGGGTTGTTACACTATAGCCTATTACTATTAGTTTTAAACTGTAGTGGAACAAACCCAAACCCTGCTCCCCTTCCAAGTTGAAGTTGTCTCTGAGAAATATCCCGGCAGCGGCTGGGTTGTTGCCCATCACGTAGTCCAGACGTCCAGTCAGGTTCTCCACTTTCCTTTTGATCTCATTTTAACGCCATCGGTATTAAACGTGAATGTGATATTGTCCGTGTTGTGCAGAAATCCTCCTCCTTCGGTCAAGGACGTATACTTTACGCCGTCATATATGTCACGGATATGTTCGTTCCGGATGACATGGTTGGTGTTAAACTGCCGGTTTCTCTCGCTGAAGAAATGTTTGTAGAACAACGAGTCGTCCAAGCAAACTTGGTAATAGTGGTGGTAAAAGTTGGGCAGGATGCTGTTAGCGTACTTGGTCTTGCCTGTTGTCGCATGTGGTGTCTAGCCTCTTCCTCTTCTCTGACATCTGCATTGAAATATGGCATTTTAAACTTTTCTGTGTACAAATATGCATTAATTTTGTTCCAAAAAATGAGACACCTGTCTGCTCCTGACATTGTACGTTCATGTGAGGGAACATGGTTATTTAAAAGTATCGCTTCAAATAATTAATTTGACCTCCCCGGTGTGGATTGGTTTGATTTTGCTTTCTTCACCAATTTTCATGGAGGTGTGAAGAGTGCGCGTACATGTGAATTATTCACAGATGTGGGTACGAAGACCGGAAGTAGTGTGTTTGCAAACATTCACCTTGAAAATAAGCCGGTATTCTCAATGGTACTACAGTATTCCAAGTTGAAATTTCAATATCTAATCATATCAGTCTTCTAACTCTTCAATAATTTGATGGAATAGATATGCGTTCCCTGCCTTGTGGAACAAATTGTTTGCGTCTGGGGAGGGCGCATCCTCAGACGTGGACGCGCTGGCGCTCGCTGGTCTTGTGCGGCTGGCAGGCGGGCAACCGCAATATCCACAAGAAGTCTTCCCATCGTCAGCCTCGAACTCTTTACAGGAGAGGCATGCTCCCCTTAATACACCCCGTTTGTCTCTGCTTCCTCAGCTCTTGTTTTGTTATGACAAATTTCAGTACTTAAAGTCCGATCCCGAAACTCGTCGTGTTCTTCAGGAAGAAACCACGAAGCCCTTCGTAGTATTCCCTGGCTTTGGTGTTCGACGCCGCCTCAATCACCTTCTGAAGGGCCCGCTCAGCCGGAAAGCCACGTCGAGAGTTCTATGCGTTTCTCTTTTCCTTCCGCGAGAGAAAGTAGTCCGTTCCACGGCTCCGGGCGTCGACTCGCCTCACAAGAAAGCTTACCGCGGGATTATACAATCACATATCTTCCTTATTGTAACTTATTAATAATATTTAGCCTTCCTAATTTGCTCCCAATGAATTTTGGAGCCGAGAATGTACCTTTCCCCTTTCGATATCATGACCTGAAACTAGGCAATTTTAGTGCAATTTCCCCGTGTATTTTCACCTTGATGCAGATTTCGCACCAACAGGAAATTTGTTGGCTGAGAAAGAGCAAATCTTAAACTTTCTGATGATATTTGACTTATATTCAATTTCGAGTGCGAAACGGGTTTCCCCCGAAATTCGGTAAGGCCATGTCACGGGAGTAGGCAAGCAATTTTAGTGCAATTTCCCCGTGTATTTTCGCCTTGATGCAGATTTCGCGCCAAGAGGAAATTTGTTGGGTGAGAAAGAGCAAATCTTAAACTTTCTGATAGTAGTTGACTTACTTTCGATTTCGAGGGAGAAACGGGTTTCCCCCGAAATTCCGTCAGGCCATGTTACGGGAAAAG
>NW_017804009.1:1706347-1707326 GCF_001625305.1 Branchiostoma belcheri | reverse complement strand
TATGACTGTCTATGACTGTCTGCAGGTACGTGATGTGTGTGACAATGTCTGTTTGTCCGTCTGTCTGTAGGTGCGTGAGGCTTGGAAGAAGTACAAGGTCGACCTGGTGAACTACCTGGACAAGGCCATCTTGATGCAGAGGCCGAAACTGGTGATGTAATCGGCTGTCAACTCGGATGAAATTTCAGCCCGCCGCCCGCGAAAACGTCGTCCTTAGCAACGGCGTTGCTATGGACGGCGGAGTGATACGCTCTGCAAAGAAAACTCGTTCGAAAAGCGTTCGATTCAGCACGTGGCTTTCCGGCTGCGCTCTAGCCCCAATGGCTCTGTGTGGATAGTTGGTTCTCTGCAGATGCTCTTCAGCTTCCTGAGCGCACTCTATATAAACATCAAAACAATATCCGCAATGATTGTCTTAAGTTTTTTTTAACGAGTTTGTCCAACTAGTTTATGAAGGCTCGCTCTGGTCTTTTCCATGAACTGCTGGCGGCACTCGTAGATGAGGTCTTGCCACAGCAATCCTTCACACAACCGCAATTGGTGTAGAATTCTTCCATTGCATCTTTATTACGTATTAGATATGACCAATACAATTTATGAGGTCAATACATATGTGATCATGAAATACAACTATGATGTGGCAAAGATTGTGTAAGGTCCTACATGTATTTTACCATCCTAAAAATTAAAGGCCCATACAAATGTATGCATTAAAATGTACAATTTATGACTTCGTAGCATTTTGCAGGGCCCAGTCTTACTGGGCTGTGCGCCGTATTCTACTAAAGTACTATCTACGTACTCACATCATCCTCTGCCAGTTTGGTCCCTGTTCTGTTTAGGCTTGGACTTCTTCAGCACTGTCAAACAAATCAGAGTATTAAAGGGTTTATTATGGCTACAAGAACAAAGTGTATGTAACATTAATATATATATATATATATATATATACATATATATATATATATATATATATATT
>NW_017804009.1:1704760-1705900 GCF_001625305.1 Branchiostoma belcheri | reverse complement strand
TAGAACGCGCATCCCTGGCGCGCCGGTACGGTGTCTAAGCTACTGTCTATGACTGTCTATGACTGTCTGCAGGTACGTGATGTGTGTGACAATGTCTGTTTGTCCGTCTGTCTGTAGGTGCGTGAGGCTTGGAAGAAGTACAAGGTCGACCTGGTGAACTACCTGGACAAGGCCATCTTGATGCAGAGGCCGAAACTGGTGATGTAATCGGCTGTCAACTCGGATGAAATTTCAGCCCGCCGCCCGCGAAAACGTCGTCCTTAGCAACGGCGTTGCTATGGACGGCGGAGTGATACGCTCTGCAAAGAAAACTCGTTCGAAAAGCGTTCGATTCAGCACGTGGCTTTCCGGCTGCGCTCTAGCCCCAATGGCTCTGTGTGGATAGTTGGTTCTCTGCAGATGCTCTTCAGCTTCCTGAGCGCACTCTATAAAAACATCAAAACAATATCCGCAATGATTGTCTTAAGTTTTTTTAACGAGTTTGTCCAACTAGTTTATGAAGGCTCGCTCTGGTCTTTTCCATGAACTGCTGGCGGCACTCGTAGATGAGGTCTTGCCACAGCAATCCTTCACACAACCGCAATTGGTGTAGAATTCTTCCATTGCATCTTTATTACGTATTAGATATGACCAATACAATTTATGAGGTCAATACATATGTGATCATGAAATACAACTATGATGTGGCAAAGATTGTGTAAGGTCCTCCATGTATTTTACCATCCTAAAAACTAAAGGCCCATACAAATGAATGTATTAAAATGTACAATTTATGACTTCGTAGCATTTTGCAGGGCCCAGTCTTACTGGGCTGTGCGCCGTACTCTACTAAAGTACTATCTAGGTACTCACATCATCCTCTGCCAGTTTGGTCCCTGTTCTGTTTAGGCTTGGACTTCTTCAACACTGTCAAACAAATCAGAGTAAGAAAAGGTTTATTATGGCTACAAGAACAAAGTGTATCTAACATATTATATATATGCATGGTATAAAGTATAATTGCATCAAAGTTAGGGTCTCCTTTGTGTTGTAACAAGGCTCAGCTAAGTAGCATCACTATACAAGATAAGCGTCCATGTATGTTGCTACATAAATGTTTCTGCCTTACATGTTAACCATGATTTCATTTAGAGATATTTA
>NW_017804009.1:1685596-1704740 GCF_001625305.1 Branchiostoma belcheri | reverse complement strand
TATATATATATATATATATATATATACATATATATATATATATATATATATATTTATGCATGGTATAAAGTATAATCTCAGTGCATCAAAGTTGTGTTGTGACAAGGCTCAGCTAAGTAGCATCACTATCACAGGTAAGCGTCCATGTATGTTGCAACATAAATGTTTCTGCCTTACATGTTAACCATGATTTCATTCAGAGATATTTACAGCCATTTAATACATTAAAAATTATCTCCTCCACACAGGAGGAGATGCCCTAAACTGTCGGTGTCGATCTTTCTCATGGCTAGTGACATGCTCTCGCCGGGCCGACGAGGTCTTGCGTTGGCGGCCCGGCGAAACTCTTAAAGCGGGGCGGGGCGGCCGAAGGGCCCGACCATGGCCGCTCGGAGCTGTGCGAGGTCGGCCCGGGTAGCATCAGGCAGTTCAGCGTAAAAACTGAAGGCCGGGCCGGTGAGGTATGTCGGAAAATGTCACAGCCTGGCGGCGTTGTCGAGCTGCTGGGCGTCGGCCCAGACGTCAAATTGTTGCACCCAGAGTTGGAAGTCTGCGGTGCCGTCGAAGGATAGGGGAAGTCGGAACTGCGGTGCTGCCATGGCGTGGGGGGGGGGGGTACAGAGGCACAGATGTCTGTTTCCTACTCGCTACACTAGCATCTACTGACGGGGATGGTGTCCAGATCGAGTAAACTAGTAAACGGGAAAAATTGTCTCTCCAAAACAGAAGTTCGTCCTTCGCCTCCCGTAGCAAGCAGTGGCGGTAGTCCCATGAAACAGCTCTGGAAATAAAAGCGTACAAACTCCTAGTCCAGATTTTAAAAAAAAGCGGACGACAGGGCCCAGAGCTAAACTCATGGACACCAGATTGCCCGTGATGCGTGCAACAGTTTCTACATGAAAAAAAAATTATAAATGCATTAGGTTAAAGATATGTATATAGTACCCACCTATGTAATCTGTTCTTGTCATGACGTACAGATGGATCTTGCTTGTAGGGAATCCATCTGAAGTCCAAGTAGTCAACTACAACAAACAGTTGCCTGGTTCTAGGCACGTACTTGAGCCATGCACCATCTCCTTCACACAGAAGGAGATGCCCTAAACTCATTGTCGATCTTTCTCATGGCTAGTAGCTTCTGATCAGCCAGTTCCAGCACATTTTCTTGTCGCCCATTCCGACACTATTAGTCCAACGCAGCTGCGGGCTAAAGTCGACCCATGCTCGGGCAACATTTTATTGACACTGACGTTGAAAAAAAAAGCATGTGCTATGTAATGGTATTATTTCTGGATGCATCTGACACGCTTACGATTGACTCAGCCTCCTCGCTTGCTCCGCCGGACGCAGCCCGCTGGTTTGCCTCGTCGCTTGCTCCGCCGGACGTAGCCCGCTGGTTTGCCTCGTCGCTTGCTCCGCCGGACGCAGCCCAATAGTATATTCCCCATTATCTTCATCGTCAACAACTCCAACGTACCACTTGTTATCGTGCACTGCTGCCACATATTCTTTGGCCTCTTGGTATCGCATAACTGTCCCCTGCCACAGGTTGTACATTTCAGGACCTTCAGCAAAGGCACGGCATCTAAGGTTAACGAAGTATGAAAGGATCTTCTTCTCCAATAATGCTAAGCTAGCCTTCTCATCATTGATGCTGCTGGCAATAGTACACCAAAGACATTTTTCAGAGATTCATGTAGGCGCTTGACTTTTTCATCTAAGTTCTCTGGCATTTTTTGTTTTTGTTCCTAGTAGAAATATGTCATGTTCAAGCATTTTTCAGAGATTCATGTAGGCTTTTGACTTTTTCCTCTACGTTCTCTGGCATGTTTTTTGTTCCTAGTGGAAATACGTCATGTTCAAGCATTTTTCAGAGATTCATGTAGGCTTTTGACTTTTTTCTCTAAGTTCTCTGGCATGTTTTTTTTGTTCCTAGTGGAAATATGTCATGTTCAAGCATTTTTCAGAGATTCATGTAGGCTTTTGACTTTTTTCTCTAAGTTCTCTGGCATGTTTTTTTGTTCCTAGTGGAAATATGTCAAACCAGATCTTCGGCACGACCTTCTTCAAGTCGCAGATAGCCATGTCGTATCCACTCACACCCCATGTCTGTCCAAATCCACCAGTTAAAAGCATTGATGTTTGATCGTTTTACCTCCATTACGACCACTACCCAGGGCTCATTGGCATCATGCTGTTTTCTGCCAGGGTCAATAATGACAATATCCCTAAAATTCCTCTGCCCGCTCGTCCCGTGGAGGGGGTGAGGCCGCCGCAGGCTCGGAGGCTAGCTCCTTCTCCAACGCCTCGACCTCCCGCTGTAGCTGCTTCAGTTCGAGCAGTCGGGCCAGCTCGGCCTTCCGCTTCTGGAGGGCGGCCATGGCGTCGGGCACATCCTGATCTTCTTTGTCGGAGATACCAGGGCAGTCTCTGCCGGCGGTGCCCGGCTTATGCTGGGCCACATCCAGGCCACAGCCTGTACATTTCCTCGCACGCTTAGGAGCCATGGTGTAGGGAGAAAATTCCAAGTGTTGCAGAAACTTTTAAGGGTTGTAGGAGAGTTACAGTTACCGGCAGTTTTACGGAGCTGTGCTATCACTGCCGTCGGCTCTGATCTCAAAGATGACCTCTAGGTCACGCGGGGTCAGAGGTCGGCATCTAATTAGATGATTTTGTCTTTCGCCAAAATACTCACCTTTCAGGCTAGCGGGGCAGTCTAACCTGACTTCTTCTATGTATGCGCTCTTGTTCTTCACTGATGGATCTGATTGGAGAATCGCTGTCTTCGCAGCCTCATATTGTTCCTCCCTTGTTAGTTTTTTGGTTTGTCTCATTTGTGTGTATGAAAAACAAAAATTGAAATGTATTAGCTGGAAAATCATATTGCACTGATAACAATAATATGATTTTGCAGTCTCCATCCCTGTCTCTGGAAAGGAAATGAATAATTGGTGATAAAAAAACCCAGCAATAATCTTCCAAGCAATAATAAACACTGATTACTTAGTATAAGATACTAGCAGTGGTCTTAGCGAAACGACTGCAGAGTCTTCTTCCTAAACTGATCTCGAATGATCAAACTGCATATGTTAAGTCCAGGTTTATTGGACAAAATGTCAGACTCATTCAGGATGTTATTTATTATTCTAACCATTATAACTTACCTGCTGCAGTCGTCTGGCTGGATTTCGAAAAAAGCCTTTGATTCGGTCCACTGGAAGTTTATGTTTAAAACTCTGGACAAGTTTGGTTTTGGACCCACATTTACCTCATTAGTTAGATCCATGTATACAGATATAGAAAGCTGTACTATGAATGCCGGTTGGAAATGTGCTTACTTCAAGTTGCAAAGAGGCATCAGACAGGGGTGTCCTTTATCCGCTCTATTATTTAACCTTGTGGTTGAAGTACTTGCAACCAAAATCAGACAAACAGACTGTTAAAGGCATTAAAGTTGAGACTATTGGTAACATATCTGAAATAAAGATAAGTCAAGTGGCCGACGACACTACTCTTATGCTCTTGGAAGATGAATCCATAAGAGGTGCATTACAGATTGTGGATGATTTCAGTAACGTAGCCGGACCCACTCTAAACCGTAAGAAGTGCGAGGCAATGTGGGTTGGGGCCAATCGGGGACGAAGTGATACCCCCTTCGGAATTGCATGGCCTAATAGACCTATCAAATCCTTAGGAATCTATTTTGGACTGTCAGAAGAAGAATGCGAAACGTTGAACTGGGTAAAGAGAATAGAGAGCATGGAAAATCTACTACAAAGATGGCTTAGTCGAAATTTAACTCTTCACGGTAAAGTATTAGTTTTTAAAACATTAGCAATATCCCAAATTATTTATACTATGACTATGATCACAACACCAGAGCGGGCTTTAAAAAGAATAGAAAAAGTTTGCTTCTCTTTTCTATGGAATCGTAAGCCTGACAAAGTAAAGAGAAAGGTACTGTACTCAAACTATTTAGATGGAGGGATTAAAATGTTGGATATAAAATTAAAATGCAGAACCCTACAGGCTTCATGGGTTAAACGGTTGATACAGACGACACACAATGTTGCTACAGTTAGTCATTGGCACCTAATTGCCCTACATTTTATTCAACATTTTGGGAAAGATTTCCTTCTCTTCCGATTCAATTTCTGTAAAAGTGGAGACGCTCCGATCTTAAGAGCCCTCCCACCATTCTACAGACAGATAGTGCTGATATGGCATGAACTGGGAGGAGGTAGAACAGACCTTGTAAATCAGAGACAGGAAATCATATGGTGTAACGAAAACTACAAAGTTGGTAATAATACTTTGTATTTTGAACACTGGATTAAAAGTGGATTTATATATGTTAATGATATATGTGAAAACTTTAACTTTATAACATCGGAAAAGCTGTTAAGTGACCTTATAGATAGAAAGAACTGGATTTGTGAATTTATGAAAGTTAAAAAGGCAATAGGATTGAACTGGAGCTCTGAAGAGAATTATACAGCAACGGACACGATAAGTACTATGCATGACCATACGATATGGTTTAATTCCTGTGTAGTCCCAATTGAAAAACTTACCAGTAGATACTTATACCATGTTAGTGTTTATAAGAATGTTACAATTCCTACTGCTCAACTCTACTGGGACACTTTATCTCCCAGTTTGAACTGGAGAAAAATATGGATGGCACAAACATTGAACATCAAAGACAATAAGTTCAGAGAGTTTAATTTCAAAATTCTTCATAAAATACTCCCTTGTAAACTGTTGCTTTAATAAATGGAGAATAGTTAACCCAAACGGGAACATCTACAGTCCCGAATGTGAGCTATGTAATACTGTTGAAAACTATATGCATATGTTCATCCACTGTAAACGCTTAACAGGGTACTGGGAAGAAATCTTTGAGCGAATATTTAATAGACACATAAATGTAGATATAGAATCAGTGTTACTTAGCGATTCTTCCAACAGTTATCTTACCGTAGCAAAATACGCAATATTTCTGTCATGGACCAGATATAAAGATAAGCCGAGATTATTAGAAAAACACAATGTATTCCAACTGTTTACGACATTATGTGATAACAGTGATATAACTTTTGTTAGATAAGTATTGGTATATCAACCCGTCCCGTATTCAATATGCTTGTGTTTAATAAGATACTCTATCTGATGACACCCTATGTACACCTTTTGTGGACTTGATTAAAGACCATGGCTTGGGACCATGGTAGTTTTGAAAAAAAAAAAAATCTTCCTGCGTAAGCTGTGGAGGCGACGTCGGCCTGTCTTCTGCCCAGGTCCGCATCTGCTCTTCTGGCCAAATTGTGCTGATTGTGCTCTTTGTTTCTTTCTTGGACTTTCTCTTTTGTGGTGTACGTATCCAGGGCTTTTTGTGCCTGGTTGTCAAGTGATTTGAAGTACAAATACATTCATATAGATAGTAGAAACTGGACATCTTGTCTGGTCATCATTTTCACAATTGTATATCTAAAAGCAAGGCAAAGTGTCTAATATAAACACATGGAAACAAGACTGCCGCGGCCTGATAAAGACGATGCTTTGTATTCATTTTCTCTCCAAGCAGCTGATTTTCTTAATCACTATGTGCAAGCCACAACATATTCTCATTCTAATACTTGCACAGGTAGCTGCATTGTGTTTACTTAAATAACATGCAAATTGCTTTCAATTTCAATAAAGGTATTACCTTAGTAAACGAGGACATTTATCACCTGCAAGAAAACTTCAGAATGCCTCGACAATTTAGTCATATTTACCTTCCCTTGTCCGGAGAGTGTTCTTCTGTTTAGATGCAGGCAAAGAAGACAGGTTTGCGAGGATGAAAAGTGATAGGATGGCTCTGTATCTGTCCGGGTTATTGTCCGAGCCATTGTGCAGTGCCGTTTGTCTTGTACATCAACTGACCCTCTGCTGCCATCTATGAGATGGATGGTTTTGTTGAGATGATGTGAGACCAGTACCCAAAATCATCCCCCACCCCCTTCTGTTGCTCTTCCCCATCCCCTCTATTTCTTTAAGAAATAGAAAAGAATGAAAAGAAAAGCCGCTACAAATGTTAGAATTTTGGTTAAATGTAATTTTTAACCAACTTGACGAAACAAAGCAACGCTTACCATCGTTCAAACATGATCGATAAAAACAAACTGAACCACAATCATGAAAAAAAAACGTGAAAAAAACACCAAGTAAAAAATCTAAGAAAAAAAAATGACACTTCACATAGTAAATGGTTAACAAAAATGATCAATAAACTAACTGAAACATGCCATATCAAATCCATCGAAAGCTAGTAAAAGAACGACATACCGGTAGCAAACTACATGTACCGTATAGTATTTTACAAGTTAAGTCCGTTTGGATGATTGATGGACAATCTGCTACCACCAGTACCAGTGTTGGATGTGCCGTCCTTGGTGGTGGTGGTGGAAGGAGTCGTGGCCAGGACCTTGGGGGTTTCTGGTACTGCTGTCGTGCTGTTTTCTGAGTTCTTGAGGGGAGATAGTGGGGCCTTAAGAGTTTTGGTTTCGGTGGCTGAAGTGAGTTGCTGACAACTTTCAGGAGGGTTGAAGAAGGGTGTTTGTAGGCACGGACGGCGTTGCTCCCATGTCCCGTCGTATCCCGCGGCAAAGGGGTGTTGGAAACGTTGGGAACCCTGATGTAGCTTGCTATGTTGCGGTATGTTCCCTGCCGGAAGGCTTTCATGTGTTCACTAGACAGAGAGTCCTGACAGTCAGAGGGTCCGCCTGACGTTACCTCCAGCCCAACTCCTTTAGCAGTCAGCTCTTTCATCCTGGCGTCCAGAGCCTTCCTAAACTCCGCAAAGCGAATGTCCTCGGTATGCCAACAAAATCCTTGGGAGGGCGGGGCTGTACCAAATCCACATAAACTCGCTCCGCCCATCCTTTAACTAAGTACTTCGGACATCTGAATCAAGCCTACAAGAGTACTGGGACGGAGAACAATGAAGACAATAATAATCTATAAGCTGCTATTTTAATAGTGTCTTAAAAGTTCGCAAAACCGCCAATGAAAGTGCTGCGATGCCCTGTTTTGCAGGAAGATTTCAGCCGTAGTTGTTCCACATCACTTGATGTCCTTAGCAACGTCATCATAGAACACTACAAACCCCTCCCACCCACAGGTGTGCATGTCTGAAATCTAACAGGAAAAAACAGGATTTATAAATGAATAAGTGTACCCATTGAACATTTCTAACTTACACACAATACACTACTATGTACATATTAAAAACATTCGAAGTTGCTACTGCTTTATGTTACTGCTTTGTATAAACATAGAGGTTTATTATCAACCTTGTATCACACATCTAGTGCAATATGTATGTATATCAGGTAAGTCTGGTCAACAAACTGGTTATCTCTAGTAATGTCTTTAGTTTGACTCATCAGGACTTATTATAAACTTACAGATTCAGCCGGACTCTGTGAAATTCATTTTTCCTGGATGACTTGCGCACCCTGGCACCTCCTGCCACCTCCACGTCGTCACCGGTGGCTGCTCCCTGGTTCACGTTGTCACCGGTGGCTGCTCCTTGGTTCACGTTGTCACCGGTGGCTGCTCCCTGGTTCACGTCGTCACCGATGGCTGCTCCCTTGTTCACGTCGTCACCGCCTAAACCTCCTCATGGGCTGGATTCAGATATCCACCTCCTGCATGACCACCCACTGCCTAACATTATATATTTCCACTCTCGCCAAGGTGATCGATTAAGGATTGGGTGGAAAAGACCTCGGCGAGCTAGTGTCGAGTGTCTGCTCCCTGTCATACATGCGACTCTCACAGTGAGTGTGGGGTGGGCGGGGGGGGGGGATTTCTTTGCGTCCCCGCTCATTTCCGTCCAGCTTTCTCCTTTCTTGCGTCCTCTTCCCTAAAGACAGTCTGGGTACTGAACATTAGGGTCGACTTGGGGTTCGCTACCCCAGCCTTTAATACTGGCCTTGATTAAACACACGCGACCTATACCCGAGGACCTATCTCTAGCTTTTCCTCTTTTTCCTCTTCCTCGTCCACCCCTCTATTACTTATTACCTCGACCTGGCGGCTCATACTCGTACCTCCCGACGTTG
Organism: Branchiostoma belcheri; assembly: GCF_001625305.1. Classification (NCBI taxonomy): domain Eukaryota; kingdom Metazoa; phylum Chordata; class Leptocardii; order Amphioxiformes; family Branchiostomatidae; genus Branchiostoma; species Branchiostoma belcheri. The sequence continues at coordinate 1,696,629 of NW_017804009.1, read as the reverse complement.
ACCCGCCAGCGCGTGCGGCATCGATGGCCAGCTGCCAGGCGTGGGCCTCCCATGACGCCGCCGCTCAAGAAACTGTGAATTTCCCGCCTACCCTTAAAGTAAACCATCAGTGTGTCTACATCATCTACCCTGACGCCCGGTACTCGCCGCGCCGAGTTCACGTCGCTCTAGTTACCAGGCTACTCACGAGACGGGTTGTACGCTAACCCCGCTACCTTCTCTCTGTCGCCCCGCTTCACAAAACTGATGAAGTATGAGGGGTTGGTCACATGGCCTGACATCTCGCTCAACAAGAGTCTCGCGAGATGTCAGTCCATTGTGACGTAAGTGGGAATAATTATATATTTCCACTCTCGCCAAGGTGATCGATTAAGGATTGGGTGGAAAAGACCTCGGCTACGCTACAGTGATCAGGTGCCTTAACCCTGTCATAGCTCACTCTCAACCTCTCCTCATTATCCCCCAATCCTTATCCTTCCCATTCCTTACCCTCTCCTCTCCCATTCCTTACTCTAAGTGTCACGTAAGGCAAAGACACTCAGTAGGCCAAGACACGTAGACACACCATGAGAGGGTAGTCTTCTTTTCTTTTTATTCAATCTCCATTTAATGTCTGTGGAACTCGCCGGCCTGGGGCACAATTACTGAGTCCCCGAACTGTAGTCACTGAGCCCTCGCTCGCAACAAGCTTGCCAGCAGTTCTTGTACTACTGGCCGTGGTCCGTAAAGGAGCGGGGCCCGTTCCAGACCCATTTACCCACTGGTAGCCGACACCCTCTCTTCCCAGAGCTTCAGTGGATCAAGGGCTACTTGCGCCTGCTTTCCAAACTGGGATGATGACGGTATACGTGATACTGGATACACACCTGTTTCTAAAGCACTTCAATCTTATCTCATCCTCAAGTGTACCCCAAACTCTCGGGTACGGGTACATCTCCTTCGGTTTCTCTAATCCAAAACGGTAACCCTTCCGTTTACTCAAATATATGTCGGCTACCTTAAGTAAATTTAGGTCTGGAGGGGCCCTCGCTCGCTTCCCGGGCCACCAGCCGAAGCTATATGGTGGCGGCAAACCCTGGGGAAAGCACGCACGGTCCACGAGTTAGGGCTTAGCCAGCCATAAAATGCCAAAACTTCGTAGCTATCTCAAATACATACAACCGAAAAATTGTAGTACTTAACCCTAAACAGTACACCTGGGGTCCGCGCGGACCCCAGCACTATATATTCTGTAGTATCTTTTTTGTTTCTAAAGATTTTTTTCTGAAATTTTAGGTAATTGTCACCCACAAAGTTGTCTCTCAATACAGTGCAGAAAACTCCGTTTCTACCATTTATAAAAAAATTATATCTGATTTTCTTTTGGGGTCCGCGCGGACCCCAGCCGGCTTTCGATCATAATGGATACATTGGCGTTCTTATACATTACCTTATTTCCGTTTTTATATGTTTTTATGCACTCATCTTATGTCTACCAAGTTGTCAGAGAATGGTGTAGTAATAGAATTAAATTTTAATAACTTTGGTGTAATTATGACGTCATATGACGTCAGAGCTAATAATATAGTCCGCCATATTGGATTTTGACCAATGACGTCATCAAATTAGCATATTCTATGCATATTAAATGATTTAACTTATATTTAATTATGTAAGATGTTATTAATGTTGGAAAAGAAGTGTAATTTAATATAAAACTCAGAAAATTTTTATGTTTAAACCAAAATTACTTCTATTTTGAAAAATAGAAACCCGTTGCCATGGCAACACAAAAAACATCAACTTACTAGTATCAAACTAATATGAACTTTTTTCCAGAGACATTTTAGGAAAGGTCTCCAAATTTGATACTTCTAGCGCAAGCCGTTTAGCCGCTATCTGAGATCAAAGTTGGGCCTCAAAAGCCCCTTCAGTCTGAAATGGGTTTAAAAATCGGGTATTTCTTCTTGTCTTCTTTTCTTCACAAAAAAATAGAAAAAGTTCAAAATGTATGATATTTGTTTGTAATGTGGACACAGAGGTTCCCACGTCAGTTTGCGAAACAATTGAGCTGGTAGCATGTTGATAATTTCTAAAAATTAGCAAAAAACTGTTCTGGGGTCCGCGCGGACCCCAGGTGTACAGATTAATCAGTCCGGGAAGGTGTACTGTTGAGGGTTAAAGCGCCTTCCTATGCGTTTACGATACATGTACGCATCTCCATACGACGTACAAACAAAGAAAAAATGACCCATTGCAAGGCCAAACCAAAAGGTCAATGGCTAAAGGAAGACGACCGAAAACTGTCCCACCGTCTCCCCTTCGTGTTCTGCTATTGATAGCCTTTATGGAAGACGACCGAAAACTGTCCTATTGCCACCCTCTACTGTCGGTTGTCGCTATGAAAGACGACCGAAAGCTGTCTTACCGTCTCTCCTCCCGCTGTCGATTGTCGCTAGGAAAGACGACCGAAAACTGCTGTACTGCCTCTCCTCCTGCTGTCGGTAGTTGCCCAGTGACCAAAGACGATGAGAAGACTACCGAAATCTGCCCTCCGTCTCCAACCCCCGTTGAGGTTGTCGGAAACCTCCACGCATAGGGAGAGCGAAACTATTCAGTTTCCCATGTAACTCGAGATTGTCCAACAACCTCTATCTCCCGGGAACGCGATAAGCCATAAAACTGTCCAACAGTTTTGCGCAATAAACTTTGAGACTGTCCGACAGCCTCTACCACTACTGATACCTGACACTGACCTTCAGTTTCTCGCTTCGAGATTGTCCAACAACCTCTATGCACCGGCAAAACGATATGCCATAAAACCGTCTAACAGTTTTACGCACCAAATTCTGAGACTGTCCGACAGTCTCTAACATTTCTGATACACGAAACTGTCCTACAGTTTCTCGCTTCGAGATTGTCCAACAACCTCTATCCAGGGGAAGCGATATGCCATAAAACTGTCCAACAGTTTTACGCCCCAAATTCTGAGACTGTCCGACAGTCCCTACCACCTCTGATACACGAAACTGTCCTACAATTTCTCGCTTCGAGGTTGTCCAACAATCTCAGAGAAGCTCCGCCAACACCAAAAGGAAACTTAGAAAAAATTAGTCCCACAGTCTTTCCCCGAAGTAGGCCTCAGGTTGTTCCACTACCAGCCCGATGCCCATCCGTTGATTATCCGACAATCTAGCAAACGCATGGCCAAACGGAAAATTAGACCAAAATTTACACAAACTTTACCCTCCGAGGAACGAGCCATCAACGCTTAAACAAACGCAAAGGGGAAAAATACGAGACTGTATAGAAGTGTGAAACGCCTCGAGGTACACACACGTGATTCCGGGGCGGACACACGCAAACATAAGGTCGTAAAATGACGGAGGCAAAACTCCTACCCACGGCGTCTCTGCGTTCCGTGCCGGGACTCCCTGCGGGATGGCCAGTGCCGGCCACGCGGAACTGGATCCCGAGAGAACTGTCAGTATCTTCGGGATGCCTGCTCACTCTGTCTGGTGGCGGCAGGGGATGCAACAGCGCTACCGCCGGGTCACACTCCCGTTCCGCCCGGGGCGGCAAGACGCTCCGCCCGAGGCGGGAAATCCCTCTCGTTCGCGGGCTGGCTTCCACTCGTGGTCTGCGTTGTACTCGCGTTCGGAGTCGCCACAGTGTTCCTCCGGGAGTCTGCAACTGTGAAATAGAAAAACACGTTACCCAGAGGAAGAAGAATAGCACACGTACTTATCTGCCGAGGCATGCACGTGCGCGCTGCCACGTCGACAAATCTTTATCTAGCCTGCGCTCCGAAATACTACCCAACAAACCTGTTTCCTCGAGACATTACCACAACAGTACCTTCTAAACCAGGTAACCAACGCGGGAATTCTGCATGGAACCAGAATAATGCTGCCACCGCCGGAATCACAGAAAAATGGCCGGATCAACCGGAGCTAAACCACACGCTACCTTCGCTGGGGCTGGCTTCACAAAACTGATGAAGTATGAGGGGTTGGTCACATGGCCTGACATCTCGCTCAACAAGAGTCTCGCGAGATGTCAGTCCATTGTGACGTAAGTGGGAATAAGACAGGTAGGCATCCCTCACCAACTTCTTCTCATGGGCAGTCCCTAGCTGTGGGTCAGCTTCAAGGTCTTTGTGCACGTGGTAGTTGTACCACACCCACATTTCCTTGAAGGTAAAGTTCTAATAACTACAATGCCCATAGGTCCACGTGTTCATGTTAACCTCCAGGTGTGACGACACTAGCTTGAAATAGTTCACATACTTGAGAAGGCTGTCCTTAAGCCAGCGGTCGCGGATTTCTACCTTCCGTGCATGGTACTGTACCTCCCGGAGGTGCTTGTCGATCAGGCTGTACAACAAAGTCAGTGACAGATATACTGATTAGCAAACATTCTCTGCCATATATATATTCTCTGCCATATATTTACAATGTTATAGACGAATTATTAAGTTGAGATATGATGGATTACTTGACATGTCATCTTATGTTAATATGGATATCCATACTTATGAATGACATAGGATACGCTAGGAAAGTTCATAACCATGTAGCTACTTACCCTGTGCTTTCTTTTCAGCTTCTTGCTGTCCGTTTTCTTCTCTTCCAGCCCCAGCCGCCGGTTCTTGTCCGCCCTCCGGAGGTTTTCATGATAGTTCCTGTTGGCTTCTAACACAAGAAGCAGAAATACATCCTCGATCAACTTGCCAAACGCTAATATAAAAGTTGTCTTCCATATACACCTCGGAGGTGGTCATGAACCCTTGAATATACACCTCGAGGCGGGTCATTAACTCTAAAATAATGACTTACTTTTGATGTGAGACTGGCGGTACTCCACTGGTCCATCCAGCACTTCCCGGCGAATCACCTGGTAGGTGCTTTGGATGTGGACGGAGGTGAACCTGTCACAAAATTACGTATAGTGTTTCATTATTATAAGCAAATGTCCCATTTGGGATTGGCATAAGCTTGTTTGGAGAAACTACAATCCTCTGATATGGATGTACTAATAATTTCACATAGCCAACGTCTTTGTGATACAGACATTTTCCTTCCCCTAAGGATTCCTGCAAAGAGTCATAGACCAGGTTTCCTATGATGGGCCAGAACACCTGAGAACTCCGAGGGAATGCCATTTAAGCCTGGACTTTCGTTTTCTTTCATGGAGAATAGGGCTTCCTTGCATTCTTCTTTTGTATTTGGTCTATCCAAGAAATGTCTGTTTCATTCAACACATTTTCTAATTGTTAGGTCACTAACTTCTTTATGTACTCCTTATCTGTTTTCAATATGTTTCCAACCCAAAGTGTCTTCAGGAGTCTTGGTCAGCCCCATGCCCATGTTACCACCACGGTAATCAGGAATAGAATGACGCCTGGTAGTTTACGTTAGCCGAATTTATTGGGTGATATAGTACAAGCCTGGTCTTTAAATGGCTGTATCTTTGCAATGAGTCTTTATTCGGTTGTATTCAAAGCAGTCAATTCCTTTGGTTGGATCTGGCTGTAGAGACCATTTATTTCTGCTGTGGAAGGTATCTCATCCCTTAGAATTGTATTTCTACAGCGATTACATGTCCAACGTATTAGCGGGTTTTCATGTATGTAATAAAACAGGTCTGTTTTTTGAAGTAACATTCCTAAATGGGGCTAGGTACGTTTTTTGCACAATGCACAAATATTAATATTTGTCGGGCCAGCACAAGTTAACAAAATATATATATATGAATCTTCTTCAATTCTCTTCCTGTCAGAGCTTCTCGGCCTTGTGTTTGGAACCTTTATGTGCCTTTTAATACATTGCCACTCAACCTGCATTAACATACTTGGTTGAGATGGAACGATGCGTGGTCTCTGTTGTCTGTCCAAAATAACTGATGTTATTGGCTACAACTTCTTTCCAGATAACTCCGATTGTGAATCATCACATGCCGTCTTTGGTACGAGCTCTGCATATTCTCTCAGTAGCTTTGGGAGGAGTTCATCGTACAAACTGCTCGAGGGAGTGGAACTTCCTGTTGTTGTAGCATCTTACCCTTGTCAATTCCTGTTTGGATTTTTCCATTACACCTTGGGTCCTGTTGTCAGCTGTGATGTTCTGCAATGATTATTATAGAATGGCTTTTAAATCCATAAATCACTATCTGACGGGTCAGGCCTGTTACACTATTCCCTCTCCTCCAATAAGCGTGAGTCCTCGCACGCTAGCTAACAACAATTACAAGGAGAGTATGCTTACTACAATCACTGTACAATCAATTTGGCGATATTGTAAATATTTTTAGAAACATATATATTATTAATATATTATAAATATTTTTAGATATGTAAGGCTCGGTGTTTGTGAAGTCAGGAAAGCTGCTGCTTCACGACGCGACAGCGGAGTCTTCCGTCGCCGCCCTGTCAGGTACTCTCTTCACCGTCCCTATACTTGCTCCTAAACCTTTGTTCCAAGGGTTGTACTTAGACAAACCCTGAATGACCCTCACTATATCACGCCACCGAATATCCGCCTCAGACAGGACGTACACAAGTGCCGCCAGAAAGTAGTGCGGATAAGAACGGAGCATCTCGTAACAACTGCTCTCTTTTAAAGAGTTTGCCTCAATTTTTTATTGTTTTAAATTTGTTGAGTAATTAGTCTGTTAATATTTGTTTCGTATATAATTTCTTTGTTGGTAAACATGACATGACCAGTTCCGTGGCGGATGGATATGGGCAGAATTTCCCGTCACACAACCACCCAGCTTTAGTTGGAGAGAAAGGGCGGTGGCGAGAGGTGGGTAATTTTTAGATCCTTACGTCTCTTTACAAATTGTCGCTTTTGTGGCGGTCACTGAGCGTAGAAAGAATTTTTGACATGCTCTGTCTACTCGTATGTAAATGTTGACAAGTTCCCATGGATGAATATCGGTTGATTCTGTCGTTAGTTGAGCCACTTAGTATTCTGTAAACTATGTCTCTCGCCACCATGTCAGTTAGTCCAAACCTTTTGCCCCTAGTTCAAACCCTTTGTCCACAATCTTCAGTTTACAATTGTTTTAACCGTCTTGTAGTATTCTGGTAATGATACGATCGTTTTTACTGTTCACGACAAAACTTGTCAAGATGCATGTGTAAGGCTGGGCGCGGCTGACATCTGTGATGGATTATCTTGTTTACGTGCTGGTGGAGAGAACTGTGTACTTTCAAGAAAATTTCAAACTTCCTTGGTAATTGTATGTATGTATATGCTGTGTAATCATTTGGAACAAGCTGTACGAAAATATTGACAAGATTTATACATTTTAAAATTTTATGTTTAAGTTAGAGAATGGTAGAGCTAGTTTTCCACTTAAGCTTTAGATATATGACTGTAACAGTGAGTATATTGGCGTCACTAACTATCCGCCCAAGGGATCCTGGATCTTTTGGGTGAATCGGATTGTGCGCTGGTTGTGAGCTGACACGCAGTCGCACGGCGCGGGTTCGAACCGATCAGACAGAGCAAAATGTAGATTTATCAGCTCACACGTCACCTTATCCCCTAAGCTCTCTGCAAACTCTAAAGCGGGGCCCTCCAGATGTAGCATAAGTCGAGTAATCCTCCACAGGCCACTGTTGTAGTTTGGCCAAGGCATTGTAATCAGTATTCTTTCCTGAGAATTTCACTAGTTTGATCTCCGCACGTGTCTCTATGTTTGATTTAACTTTGTCCGCCGCTCGTCCAAGTTCCGTCCCACTTCCGACATCAATGTAACACAGAGACAGGAGTAACTCGAAGGTTGACTCTGACCCCCGGGAATCGAACCCGCGCCGCTCAGCTCACAACCAGCCCACAAACCGATTCACCCAAAAGGTCCAGGATCCCTTGGGCGGATAGTTAGTGACGCCTATATACTCGCTGTTACATGACCGCTGGCATTAATCTTTTTAAGAGCCTCCTGATCAACTATAATGCCTTGTTTTCTGGTCGTTACCAACTTTCAAGAAAAGTTTTAGTATAATGATACTAATTTCTGTTCCTTTATATCTTTATCTTTTTTTTTCTACAGCGACACCTGATATGAGCACCAAACAACATTATAAGCTGTGAGGACCATCCCATACAGCACACCAGCAGCCGTACACAGAAACGATCCATACAATATGAACGTCAAGCATTAATTCATATCAGCTTGCAACATCTGAGTTGTATGTAACTGATGACAGAAAAATATGTATTACTAATGGGCTAACGTGTCAGACTAGGGATGGCTCCTGGAATTCTAACTCAACATCTTAAATTTTATTTGTGGCTGAATATCCAGCTAACTCATGGGTTGTTAGGGCTAGGTATATTCTTAAAGCTGTCCAGCCTCTTGGAAACCCAGACATCGGGGACTGTGCCTTGGCTCAGTGGGGGCTGGTTCAGCTTAGAATTAGATGAGCCTGTTGGATGCCACAGCCATTAATGATTGCTGTTTTTTTGCACTAATTCGCCAAAGTTTAACAACCTACACTATATGATTCGCCAACTTTGGGTTGTGATTCTCAGGGTTGTGGTCTCCTAATGGTGAGTCCAGGTACTGCAAGAATCACTACACACGAACCATTACCCTAATGCCAAGGTTTCCTGAGTACAGATAACATCGCTATTTCGAAAATAATTACAAAACTCTACATCACTTAACTTTTTACTAACGCTACCTTGGATGTTCCAAGTTGATAAACTGGTGCAGATTTTCCCCACCAATTCGAAATCAGATATTGAAGGCTTGTAGGCTACAAGAAGTCAGCCATAATGATGTTAAGAAAAAACAATGTATAAGATTATTGTATCGCACAATAACTTGCATCCACGAATAGCCGTACATAGTTAATTCATGACAAGAAAAAGATCAGGGCCTTGCGAAGACTTTTCAAAGTGTTTCAGCTCAAGGCCAAGATACTAACACTACATGTAGAAGGCGGTTTCCAGCTGTGATACTCGTCTTTAAACATGGTATGATGTCGGATCGTATAATAAATGGATAATCAAACAATGAATGTCACCGACACATGAACATTTTACAAACATCCTGTTCTGACGGGACTGGTTGTTATTACCTGATGAGGGTGGACTTGGCACCACTTTTACGGACAGTCTCCTAGCAATTTCAATCTGCAGTTTATCTGATTTGAGGTCCAATTCGCGCTTGTATTTCGTGAACAGGTCAGACTGCCATGGACCTAGTTTTGAAAACCCTACCCCCCTCATTGTCTGATCTTGACTCTTCAGAGGACATACACTCTGACACAGCTGTCGTCCTTGGTGCCACAGGGAAGGATTTTCCTCCCCATCCGCCCTTTGTCCCTCTCCGATCCGGCACAACTTATTTGCTGACTTTTAATAGTACTCACGAAGTAGGTCAGTTGGATCCCAGTCAGTGAGATTCCCGTTGGTCTCAGTCTCGAAAGGCATGTTTACTTGTGTCGTTGAGACACACCATGGTAGCAAGGGTTATTATAGCACCCATCCGTCGTCGCATCTATTGCGACCGGCTCCCCCTCCCGGACCTCTCTTCCGCGGAGCTTCAGTACCCGGCGAAGCTTTCCTCTGTTCTCCTCCAGGGAGGTCTCCAGGATCGTTTCCATGCTGTCACAGGCCGAATTCACCAGCTTCTGCATGGTGGAGATGCTTGGTGTTCGTACGTCCATGCCGCTTAGCAGGGTCTTGGCTCCCGTTACCCCAGTGCCGACCTTGGTCAGAGCCACAGCAAACTTGACGTTCGTTTTTGCAGGCTTTGGGCCCCTGGTCCTGCCAGGGAACCGCTCTGCCTCTTCGTACAGCTTCACCGGAGCAAACATGAAACCACAATTGGTACATGTTAATTTAATGTTTATGTATAATGTGTGATATGTTGTGATATGAAAGTTCTTACGGTATCCAGGAAAGTGAAGTCGTGATTTTCTTCTCCTGTAACTTGTAGGATATCTGCAGGTTTCTGTAGGTCTCTTAGTAGTTAAAGTCTCCTCGAACACGAACCCGTACTGGGTCTCGCCCATGTCGCCAGAGGCCGGCATGGCGCACTAAAGGCTGCAGTTGGGGTTTTTCTGGAAGTGCTGTGACAGGAAGTTGTTGATCATTGTCATCAGGAAGGGAACATCGAACAATCTTTGTTCTCTTACAGTGTCTTCCATCTTGTGGCTGGTAGCTACCACTAGCTTATCCAAGGTGTAAGTCTATGGAACAGCAAAATTTGGCATATGAGACCCTAAACTAAATACATATGTGATATGGTTCACTATTTGTCATCTGCCCACACTATATGCAGTGTATCTGTGGTATGACTAGGACTGAAATTACGCTGGTGAGAAACCCTACATGTGTGAAGAGTGTGACGATGCCATGTGTCAACCCCTTCGCTGATGGCTCTTTCCCTTTGCCTCCGTACAGTCCAAACCGACAGCAGTATCCATTGCTCTAATCACACAACTGGTAGGCCTTTAATCCGTACTTGTCCGGATTGTAGGTGCGAAAGTGTGCATTACCCCAAAAGTTACCATGCCCTCATCGATACAAATCTCCTTTCCTGGGGACCAGACATCACTGAATTGTTGGAGAATTGTAGGGTAAATATCACCGAGCTTGTGGAAGGGATTGTAATTTGGATCATCGCGAGGAAGATACGTATCATTATCGCAAATGTGAAAGAACTTGTATATCAGGAGAAACGTGAAGAACTTGTATATCAGGAGAAACGTATCTCTTGTTATTATAGACGGGAAATATGGCTTCTCCAGGACCTCGTCTGTGCTCCAGTAGTCGGCGAGGTCTCCAAGCTGTTGCCTGTCTTCAAACCTAACAATAATCTGCAATGCCTTATTGTCCGGAAACTCTTCGATGAGTTGCCATCACATATATCTCGCAAATACCTAAGTAGTAATATGTAAGCAGGAGAGGTCCTATAATAACTTTTATTTTCTATGGGTACTTTGTATTTTCTATGGGACACTTTTATTTTCTATGGGTACTTCTATTATATATATAATATATATATATATATATATATAAGTACCCATGGAA
>NW_017804009.1:1644241-1683613 GCF_001625305.1 Branchiostoma belcheri | reverse complement strand
TATTGTTATAATGCTGAAGAAGAATTGATGTCGGTCCCTTTCTCATAAGTTTTCTCATTAAAACCTGTTTTTCAGTGTCCATCCGGTGAAATGTATCCACAAACATTTTGCTTTAAAATGAAATCATTTCGTATGTTTTGTTTTTGACGGGCGAGTTACATGGATGTCCATGCCGCAGTTCGCTATTTACGCAGCGGTTATTGTGGACAGTTTCAACTTGTACCCTTGTGTAAACAAATGCCCCGCCCCTTCAGTTAATTTTAGCGACGTGTTCCCTAAGTTGAATTAATTTTCGCGACCGTGCCCTTTTTAACTGTACGGCCTCTCAGCCGAGTCAAGCGGATACACTTGTTGGAAGATTTATATCCTGTGTTTATATGTTCGACGATTTGTAATGATCCCACTTTACGCTCGTCTACAGTGATGCCAAGATGCTACAGCGTTAATATCTTAGTGTGTTCCAAGTTGAAGGAAATAATGTTAATGGAATTGACAGCGGTAGTTCTGTTCTGTTATGGATTCGCGCATCGGCCTGATCTGTTCAGGCCACGCAGGAGAAATGAGTTGCTCCCCTAGTGAGGTACCGGGATGATACGTTATACAGCAGATTTGAGCTGGGCCAAATCAATTCAATTATTTGTCCTCTTTTTTCATTCAAATCTGACTCGTGTAGTTCGTTCGTAAATTTTTATGAAGTCCAATCTGGTAAGTCCACCAGTAGTAAGCCTTTAGGGTGGCGTGTATTTGGTAGGCTGCGGAGAGTACAGAGAAATGGAGGAAGTGACCACGACTAGCGAGGAAAATAGACGTCCATCAAGGACAACAATTCAAGGACATCATATTTTTCAAGGTAACCGAGGAACAGCGGAATATACGCCGGGGAAGCTATGAGTAACTTTTTAAAAGGTGCGATGCTCAATGGGGCTTCTAACTAACAGAGATAAGCTATGCAAAGGGACCTTTACAATGACAGAACCATCTAACTGTCTTTGGAAAACTTTGCTAAGATCAGAATAAACGTGTGACTATGACAAACATAAGTTGCTCTTTCGTGTTTGCAATGAAGAAACCATCTAATCTGATTGTGGTTGGCTAGGGTGAGAATATACCTCTGATTATGACAAACCCATTTAGTACTCGCGATCTACCACGGGCGATGAAACAATATGTAAGCTAGTGGCTGTGACGATGTCGTCGGTTTTGCGAATAGGGGGAAGATGGGGTTTTGAGCCGTTAACGAGGCCGGTCAGATTTGTCGGAACCGAGATGCCCGACCTGTTTTCGTTGCGTGAAATAAGACGCTAGGTAACGTTACGTAGATATGGTCTAAACTGAGGTTAGCTGCCCGTTTTTCTCGGACCGTAAATAGTTCACCTTTGAGCGCGTGTGTGTGTGTATGTGTGTGTGTGTGGTGGGGGATTTTGTCGAAGGTGTCAAGTACATCACAACGCTTTTAGTACAGAAGTTTAGAAAATGATAAGTATAAGTTTATGAAGTATATTATTGGAATATATTCATTGTACCTACCTTCTGTAGTGTCTTGATGGTGATGGTGGCTTGTTTGAGCGTCTGAAGCTGAGTCCATTTCCTCAGGTGGGGAGGCTTCGGGTGGCATAGCAATGCCCGCAGTTTGCCAAATGCTTGTTATGTCGCTACCTTGCATTGTTCCTACTTCCCCTCTAATGTGAAGACTGTTCAACTTTTCTGAGATCCTGTGTATTTGTTTGTGTGTTGGACATAAATCTTGGAGCCACTCCCCTCTCTGGGAAAACATGTGTTCCTTGTTTATGGATGGTTTTTTAAGGACGAGAAATAGTATTTTAAATTTTTAAGTTGATATTTTTATGCTTTTTTGATTTTATTATTTTCTCCTTGTTGTGTTTAGAAAATTTTTGATTTGAATGTGATGCATTAATGACGAATATATATATATAGAGAGATTATATATATATATATATAATAAAAGTTTGAGCTGTCGATTCAAACATTTGACTTTGAGCAGGCAAGATCCAACCACTAACAGTAACTGACAACATATTGATTCTTATTGTTGATTTTAAAGTTTATTTTAGAGTTGTCACCTGTGAGTTTAATACTCAGCCCTCGATACAATACAGAAAGAGACAACCCGTGCACTTCTCGTACAAATATTTCTTTATATATTCATATACAAAGAGTGCAGATGAATATTCATTTAATATTAAGAAAAGTAAAGAAAGATATGTTTTCAGCCTGATACTTACCTGATAAATCCATGTAGATAAAGCCAAAAGCTGGTGATCCCCGGATATTCCGCATGAATTTGAATGCCATGTCGGGGAGCATAGCTTTAACATTGTCTGAATTCTTCATCAGGCCAGCATGTATTGTCCTGTGTGGGAATGAGTCATATATACCTTGAAAATATCATGATTATAAGATTACTACCATTTCGTTGGACACAAAGAGTACCTTAACTCTTTTGGGAGTCCTTGTATGTCTCCTCCATTGAGAGGTTCATGTTGTTAGGGACTTTATTATGGTCGATACCGATCCGTTGGGCCAGGTCTTCCGTCAGGCTGCAGTAAACGTTCATGTGTACCTCTTTTGATTGGAGGACCTCTGGATCTGTCCAATATCTCTAACAGGGCCTGTCTTGTATGGTTTCCCCCCCATCACCTCAAATCTGTACGAGCTTATCTTATTATCTTTGAGACTTGCATGTGGCCATGGTGACGGCGGATTCCGCGCAGAGTTGTTTGCAGTAGCCAATTGTCCTGTGGAGGGTTCTCGTATCCTGCCTCTTGATGAAGAATCCGTATGATATTGAGGTAGCCGACGATACTACTAAATTTTAGTATCCTCGCCAGGAACACTGCGTACCTACAGATGATTTCGATCGTCCTCCTCGCGCTGAGTCAGGCTTGGAACGACTTTCCCGGCCTGGTCTGGCATGCAGGGTGGAAAACAATTAGCAACGCTCGTTAAAAACGCTATATGAAGCCATGGGATCGACTCAAGTCGTCAAAATCTAAAACTTTATTTTCTACGTTATGAATAAATTTTTTCGACCCAATCAATTACCTCTTCCATCCAAACAAAACTGTAAAAGAAATGAATGAGATGCCTTTGTCCTTTCTCGTAGAGTAAAGTAACGAGTCCTATTTTTTGCTATCAGACAAATGTTGAAAAAGATACCTCAAAACGCAACTTTTATGGCTTAAAAGACGGGGCCATCTAGCTGCATGCCTTTGCAGTGATATGCAAATTCTCCAATTTTCTATGCATCCAAGGTGGGACGTTTCCATTATTAGCAGCCATATCGGATCACGACACTCTAACTACGGCAAAGAAATAAAAAAAAAATCCAACGAAACCAACGGAGCAGGACACACCAGTGTCGCCTGGTGAGGGAATCAACGTATAATGCACGTATGTTCTTTTTTTTTTACCCAATTCATCTATACCTTGAAAATATTATGATTACAAGATTACTGCCATTTCTTACCTATTACTTACCTCCTTTGAGAGGTTCATGTTGTTTGTCACTTTGTTATGGTCGATACCGATCCGTTTGGCCAGGTCTTCTGCCAGGCTGCAGTAGATGTTCATGTGGACCTCTTTTGATTGGAGGACCTCTGGATCTGTCCAATATCTCTAACAGGGCCTGCCTTGTATGGTTTCTCGAAGTTTCTCCCCATCAACTCAAACCTATAAGAGCATATCTTATCATTATCTTTGAGACTTGCATTTTATGAATAATTGTTTTCGACCCAATCGATTACCTCTCCCATCCAAACAAAACTGAAAAGAAAGGAATAAGGCCCACTGGCTCACCGTCACGCTTTTTAGTGCCGGTTTCTTTCCCCCCATCGAGATAAGCAGTTTAGTCCCCCCCGAAGTTGTGGCGACCTGTTCTTGTTTAACTAAAGAACTGGGAGAAAGGAAGTCGACTATTTGTAAGGCCGTCTCACCTGTGTTTGTCGCCAAGTACACCAGCGGGTCCTGGTCCAGACGCAGCAAGGGTGAAGAGCGTGTGGCGGTGTGGACGCTGCGACGGCCGTCCCCGGGAGGGTGGCTGCGGTGGGGCGCAGACGGCCGGTCTGTTCTCATACTTTTCACGTGTTTGAGGACTTGTCGGTAGGTTCCGATTCTTTTGTGCGCCATGAGTGCCATTACCAATGGTATCACTCTGCCATGGCACAGTCCTTGTAGGAATTGCTGGTACGGCCGGGGACAACTTCTGAACGTGCCGTCCATGTATAGCACCCTGCAGTGCCTCATCTTGCGATAGTTCCGGTTGGTGGCAAACACGACGATCCCGGGCCCCCGTTCATTGCCTTGGTGGCTGACGTATTGGCGGCCATCCCAGGTCTCCGACGACTGGTCGGGGATCACCACGTTAGCTACATCATAGGGGATAGGAGGGGCAAGAGCAGCTCGGCGCCGTTCTAACTGCGTACGGACGATCTGGAAGTTTGGCACGTTTGACCCTTCTGAAACGGCATCCCCAAACACCTTCAATGTTGCATTTGCCTCTTGCAAAGTTCACGAACAAGTGCATTTTGCAGAAGTAGTTACACATTCTGCACAGATCATCCTTTACATCATCACCCAGTGTGTCCCACTCATTTTTGGCAACAGAAAGGAGCTCTCTACGCATCTCTTCCAGTTATCTATTAAACAGTGGGTTTGTTGCTCCTCGATCTGACATGGTTGAAGTAAATGACGTGATGATCTCTGCAGTTTTCTTGGCAATGTCCTCTCCCGGACCGCACAGTACCTCTGCCAACTCTCTGCAGGACTGGGAGAAGGCTGACAATATCCCCTCAGCATCTCCAGACGGAACTTCCGGCATTGACATAGTTGATGTCTTGCCTGACGGTAAAGTGACTTCAAACGTTACATACTTCTTAAAAAAACATCTTGGTGGAGACAGTACCCTTGTCGCTGTCTCCGGAAATGATAGCTTCTGCTACCTGACGCTGCGCCAGGATCTTATCTTCCACTAGAAGCCTCGACATGAGTCCTTTGCTAGGCAGCCTGTCTACAGATTTATTGGCTAACTTCTGCAGTGCAGTACGAATGACACCATTAACTTTGTTCATCGAAACGCCAGATGTGAACAAGTCCATCACAACTTCTCGAATCTCGTCGTTGTATTTTCCATCCTGGAAACTTTTTACAGAGTTTGTCTCCGTGAGAATGTCTGTTTGGCTGTATCTCGTTTCCACAAAAAAGTAGTTTATAGTCGTCAAATATTACAAAAATCCCTTAATATTTGTCACTATTAAATGTTAACCTATGTTTGGTCAAAACATGGTCCATTGAAAAAGGTAGTCTTTGGGAGCGAAGTAAAAAATAGCTAATAATAAAAGTAGCTAATTTTTTTAACGCCTTTTCCCCCATTCCATACCATCTTTCGATTGTCTTCTCCAAGTAAGGTCAATTAGCTTCTCCATTATTAACCTTCTGGCAAAGCTACTCAACATGCAGAAATACAAACATATAAAACACTTACTTGTTCTGCTGGTTGCTGCTGGCCGGCGGGCACAGGGGGAGGAACAGGTGGAATAATAGCAACATGCGGAACGATAGCGATAGGAGGATTAGCAGCGGGAGGATTTATAGCAAGAGGTGGATTGGCGGCGGGTTGTGGGTGTGGTGGCTGTGGGTGTGGTGGCTGTGGCTGTGGGTTTGCTGGCTGTGGCTGTGCTGGCTGTAGAACTGGCGGAGGTGGTATGATTGGTCCGAGGTTACCTGGGTGGATGGGTGGTGGGTTTCCGGGTATGGAAGGAAGATTGATGGGCGGAGGAGCAGGAGGATGATGAAGAGGCGGAGGCAGATGGTGAGGATGAGCATGAGGAGGATGAGCAGGAGGAGGCTGGTTGAAGTTGAAGGCAGGAGGAGGAAAGCCAGCCGGCGCAGCAGCAGGAGGAGGTGGCGGCGGCGGGGTGTTCTGACGGACGAAGTTCTGCTGTGATCGGGGCGGGTTGAGGGGGATGTAAAAAAAATCCTCTTCAATTAATAAGTGAATGAATGAATGAATGAATGAACTTCATTGCTCGACAGTTGTACATGACACATTAATATCTAAATACACTAACGCCAATAAATTTTAAACGTCTTTATGCATGCTTTGTCGATTTCCGTAAAGCTTTTGATACTGTTTGGTGTAAAAGACTGCAGTTTAAACTGCTCAGCTCAGGGATAGGTGGTAGATTCTATAGTTGTAGAGGTAGAAGTTTTTCCAGACAGTTGTTGTCTGTCTTCCATTATTGTATTGCACTGAGTAGTATACTTAATTGTAAAAGCAATTAGCCTCCGGGCGTGATTTTGCAATAAACTCTATTATATTATTTACTCACCAACATCGGGATAATAACGTGGGTGATCAACATCACGTAACGGCGCAAGGCCTGCAGCTCCTGTAAACATCAGACAAATATCTATTAGTAAGTATTCAACTATGTTATTTGTTGTATGTATGTTTTTCTCAAATGAACCCTGGAAGATAGTCTTTTGGCTAAAGTGTATCAAAATTTGAGGTGAGGTATCAAAATTTGTGGGCTCGTGTGACGCAGTTGGTGTGTGCACGTGTGACCCAAGATGTTGCGGGTTCGAATCCTGCCCATGTCACCGATCTTGTGCCCTTGGGAAAGGCACGTTAAAGTTTTTGGTATGATCCACACAACATGGCAACCGTTTCTGAACAGTTTGATGGCAATGGTTTTGGAACAGTTTTAGTATGATCCACACATTTTATGATATCACTTCCCAAATACTGAGTGGTGCAGGTAGAATTTGTCTGGTGCAGGCCATTTTCAGTGTTACCTGCAGCAGCACATGTATAATGCAGAATAGACGGATTTCCAGCCCTGATTGTAATGTATGGCAAACTGACTGTGTAAATCATTCTTTATTTAGTGAACAAGAAATATACAAGAACTCCAGGTCATGCCAGCCAGTAATGACCGAGCATGCAGGACAGCATTAACAATGACGACGACTATGACATACACAGATTAGATTGATCAAACTTAGGCCACACCAATTTAATTTGTTGGTTATCGGATTTTTCCAGAAAAAATATGAAGCGACAGGGCGAAAAAATAAAAATAAAAACAGGTCTAGGCATCCCATTATGGGCTTAAATACTACGGAATGAGCCATGAAGTCAACACAAAAGGCTGGGTTAAAATTTAAACATTGAATTTTGAACTTTTAATCAAACCACTGCAATGATAGATGGGAAAACTGTAACAACTAGGAAGAAAAGGACTTTCCTCAACTGTTGGGGGCAAAACATGAGCATTTTTGATTCAGGACCAGAATCAATTTTTTTTTTGCAAATCAGAAAGAACCAACAAATTAAATTGGTGTGGCCTAACGACAGCGTTGGATGGCATAGCCAGGCCATTGGGACAACTTCCATTTTCGTCTTGTAACACAAACACAAAACCCTATTTCAAGGCGGCACAACACAGTATTAGCCCTATGGGGATTTCTATAGTTAAGGACCCCAAAGTGACTCACTTCGACTCACGGAAAATCATACTAGGGTGCACAAGCAAGGTTCAGAATTTTGATATGTTTAATTTCAGGGTATAGTGTACAAAATATGTGAAAATGAGCTTAAATTTGCCGTCTAGTTCTCTTCTCGCGCCCTCTTTTATTAGCGCCACTGCGGAGGTCATGGAACTGCAGCCGACGCACAGTACTAGGCGGGACAAGTATCCAAGCGCAAATCTACTCCGACTAAACACGCACCATAATCCAACTTTTACAGTCTCAAAACTAACGTATTCCTCTAACATTTACCACAGGTTCTGTCTCGATGCCATGCACAGAACAATCTATGCACCCTTCCCTAGTATTGTGTAGCACTACTTTGTGCCCGGACTACTTTTCTACGGGGTTCGCCCATGAATACTGTGTTGTGCGGCCTTAAGCCTCACTGGGCCACGCCACCGAATATCCGCCCAGACAAGATGTACACAAGTGCCGCCAGAAAGTAGTGCTGACAAGATCGGGGCATCTAGTAACAAGTGATCGCGTTTAAACTGTTTGCCTCATTTTCTTACTGTGGTATATTTCTTACGTATATTAGTAGAATAATGTTTGTTTCGTATAATTTAGTTGCTGATGCACATGCCATCTGACCAGTTCCGTGGCGGATGGATACAGACAGATTTCCCGTCGCACAACCACCCAGCTTTAGTTGGAGAGGAAGGGCGGTGGCGAGAGGTGGGTGAATTTTTAGATCCCTTTGTCTTTACAAATTGTCGCTTTTGTGGCGGTCACTGTGTGTAGAATAAATCTTTTAGATGCTATGGCTACTTAAATATTTACTCTGTAAATGTTGACAAATTCAAAAGATAGGCAGTTGATTCTGTCGCTAGTTGAGCCACTCCGTGTCCTGTTACTGGCAGTTTGTGGAAAGTGTTTCGCCACCATTTAAGTTAGTCCAAAACCTTTGTCCCTTGCCCAAACCTTTTGTCCCTAATCTTCAGTAACTAACGTCTTGTACTATGCCAGTAATAATACGATCGTTTTAACTGTTCACCACAAAATTTGGCAAACGCATGTGTAACTGTAGGCTAAGGCTAGGCGCGGCTGACATCTGTGATGGATTATCTTGTTTACGTTGCTGTCGGAGAGAACTGTGTACTTGGGAATAGTTTCGGAAGACTTGTTCCAAATGATTACTCAGTATATGCACATAAGTGTGTTTGTTATTGGTGGTGTTTATGTAGTATAGGAAGGAAGTATTAGATATTTTTAAACTTTAGAGTATTATGTTTAAAAGAGTGGATGAGCACCTAGTTCTCCAGTAGATTCAGCTTCAGAATTCAGCTATAAGACCGCTGACGTTAACCCTTCCAAGAGTCATCCTGACCAACAGATACCTTGTTTTCAGGTCGTTACCAACGTTACAAAATTTTCGTATTATAATGATACTTATCGTTTCTTTACCTTTGTGTTTTCTCTACAGCATCACCTGAGATGAATATCAGCAACACCTGAGATGAACATCAAACAACATCGATTAGCTACGAGGACCATGCACTTCATATAGCGCACCAGCAGCCGTACCCAGAAAAAATGCACACAATATGTAAATCAGCAATTCATCGCTTGCAACTGAATTGAACGCTAAAACTGGTCACAGAAAAAATGTATTGAAAATAGGTTAACGTCTCGGGCTTTGATGGCGTCTGGATCAACTCTTCAATTCAACTAGCGGCAGAACATCCAGCTTACTCGGGGGTTATTATGGTTAGGCCTATTCTTACAGCTGACCAGCCTCTTGGAAACCCAGACTTCGGGGACTGTGCCTTGGCTCAGTGGGGGCTGGTTCAGCTTAGTATTAGATGAGTTTGTTGGATGTCACAGCCAATAATGATTGCTATTTTTTTTGCTCTAGTCTGTTTGACACAATATATGATTTTCCAACTGTTTAAAGTGGCAATCGAAAGGGAACCTCGCTGTCAACTTAAAAAAAATACATCGTAACTCCCATGTTGATCCTTGAAGGAGTATCTGCTGTTGGCCAGTGTCAGGTTTTCCTTGCTGTCCTTCGCATAGAACACACAAAAGACAGTGGTGATCTGTTTGGGGTTAAGGTGATCGCAATTCAGTATATGGTAGGTCATCTTGAATGAGCCTCCGCCATGGTCACCACCTACTTCGATCCAGATTTCTTCAGAAGGGTTATTTTCGTGCCATGACAAACTGTTGTGAAAAACAAGCACATTGCAGTAAATGTAGTGTAATTGGCACATTTTGCGTAGAGCATATTGCATCTCCTTTTTGTATTGTAACAATGTAATTAATTCTGAACATTCCTACAAAACTTACATCTTGTTTGGTTAATATCGGCATGGCTTCTCCTGCAGGTCTGGAGTTGAAAACAAAAAATACTTTATTAAGGCGGATACATATAAGATACATGTAATAGTAACTCTGAACCATTGGGCACATACTGGGCAAGAATTTGCAATAAACTTCTCAGTATCATTCATGTTTTCACTGTGTTTAGATCCGTTACATCATTACGGACCATAAAAAAACCTAACCGTGCCTGCCCAGCCGGTCTCTGTCTATACTCCGGGTCATGCCATGTCGAACCTGTACGAAGGGACGACCTTCCCCTGAGAACTATACATGCACTCAACCTGTGGGATTTCGCACCATAGCTAACCGAGCGCGGGCAGGGTCGCGACGCCCTGAGAGCCACCCACCTAAAGGACTCCGGCTACCCGAGATTTTGGCCCCAGTGCACGCTTCGCTTGCCATTTCATACAACATGGTTAAACATCATAGGCACAGACATAACAGATATAGTTACACACACAGGACACATGTTAAGCCATAGGGCAACCCTACCTACTTAACCTAACTCATCCAAACTTGACCTATCCTAGCTTAACTAGCCTTATATTAACTAATCCAACCTTGTGTTGCCGATCTCACAGTCGTACAGTCTTTAATGTGGAATGTTCGTTGCAAGGACAATGTCCGCTCCCTCGGTGCTGACACTCTGCACAGGATCAGCGTTCATGATTCTTGCACGGGTCTCTCAGGAACAGCGTTCATGGTGACGTGCGCACGGAGTCCTTCAGGAACAGACCTCTGGGCCTTATAGCCGAGAAGCTACCGTGATAGTTAAGTGGCTCAGACAAACGAGTCAGTCAAAGTCCCATTTCGACGATTTATTCTCCTGAATCCAACGTAACAATTTCGGTGGCCGAACAACACAGAATGGCACGTGGCGGGGCTTCTCCCGAATAGCAAGCCTTCCGTCTGAATCACGAGTATTCTCTCATGTATCCTCTAGATTCTGGTTCACGCCCATGGCCAAATTAGGTGCAACTTGTCAAAAATAGTGTAATCTGATTGCAAGCCGAAAATGAGTAAGTTGTAGACTTCATCCATCAAATACAGAAAACTGTTTGACGTTCGCCCGTCATTTCGTCTGAGCGACCGGCGATTTGATTAATTTCTCATCTATCTTACTGAAGCTGGGTGACCTTTGGAGTCACTTGCATAAGTTCACTTGAGTTCAATGACTCGTCGAAAGATTTAGGTATTAATTCGATTAAAGGGATCGTAACAGGTCTGTCGTTCAGTGTTGCTATGCCACAGTGTGGGAATTCCATAAAACAATCGGATATAAAATCAAAGTACATATAAACAGTGGGTTTCATCACAGTTCTTGTAAACAGTTTCTCTATACAAGCTACGTGTGGTTACAGTGATCAGGCCGGCAGCTGACCGCACTAGAGTGTTCATTTCTTAACTCTAGCTTGTGAACGTGCTCGGCTGCTGTCCTCTCAACCACAACGGCAGTGATTCAGGATGCCGGCCGTCGGTACCATCGTCCAATCAGTTTACGGCGGCATCCGCGTCGGGCGCGCCTTACATTCTAATCTTTACTGAATAAATCCGTATCGAGCGAAAAGATATATTGCCAAAATTCAAAACACTACAATAGTAAAATTCGGCTATCGTTACCGAACGTGACCGATCATGTCATTTATTTTATTTCAACACCAAAAGCAAACCTTGCAGCAGGGATGAGAATCCCTGAATTGAAAGAGTTTGCGTACAGAAAATGAAAGTTACAATAGGCAAAACAAACACTATATACACACCCTCATATACACTATAATACATAAAGAATTTGTACCCAGCAAAAAACTATATACAGATGAGGTTTAGGAAAAATAAAACTAGTGATACGTCAGTTCTTCGTTGTATAGGGCTATGGCCCTGTGGAGAAAGGACTGCTGGAGCCGCTTTGTCCTGGCCCTGGGAGCACTCACGGCCTGGCTGTTCCTTAGGATCCTACCGGTAGCAGTTGCTCTCTGGGGAGGCACCAGGTCGTGTAGTGGGTGTTCGGGATTTAGCATCGACCTGAACAGGGACACGGCCGCAGACTCTCTCCTTTCCTTTAGAGAGGGTAGAGCTGGTACGTCGCGTCTCCCTCCGCAAGAGATGATACGAAGTGCGCGACGTTGGACTCGTCCCATGCTGTTTGCTAGAGCTACGTTGCAACCGACGAGTAAAACGTGGCCATATTCCAGTACGGGGCGGATGAGTGATAAGTATACTTGTATGAGGTCGTCCACACTCATTCCCTGCTTGGTTAACAATCGCAGGAAATGAAGCCTGCTTGAAGCCTTTGCTACTAAAGACCTGACATGTTCCTCCCAGGACAGTTTGCTGTCAAAGGTGAAACCGAGGCCTTTAGCGACACTCGTGACTGGGACAAGGTCACCTCCAAGAGTGAGCGGTGGCATTGATGGTACACCACGGCTGGAACAGATCAGCAACAGCTGGCTCTTCTTACCATTAAGGAGCATGTCGTTCCTTACGGCCCAGGAATCCAGCTGCGCTGCTTCTTCGGTCATGGTGTTGTCTGAGCCGACTTGCTTCAAAGGGACGGACCTGGACAGTCCTACATCATCCGCATAACCCACGTCTAGTGTGTTGGTGTATACGGTGTCACGTGAGCTCATGAATAGGAGGAAGAGGTAAGGTGACAAAACTCCCCCCTGAGGAACTCCGGATGTCAGTTGGCGCCAGGTGCTGAAGTTGTTGTTTGCGGTCACTCGCTGCGTACGGCCCATCATGTTCCGTCGGGCGTCGTGCCAGGTCCCTCCAGCTTAGAGGTGACGTAAGCTCCGGGCTAGAGTAAGGCAAAACAGCCCTGGGCCAAACTAATTCAAATTCATTCGACGGGAAACACGGGCCGGGATAAGTTAAACGGGTGGTCCCCGTTTACACTTGCAGCCTGTCCATGAGTCATGTCAGCCAGTAGGTCACTGATGATGGAGTAGGTGTGTACAATTGACTGCACCAATGGTAGTGTCTTCCCCGGACGGTACTTAAGTCTGTTCCCCCGATGTCTGTACCTTCAGAACAGGTGTATACACACGCACTTAGACAGTCTGTTGGTGGTGGGGCTGCTTGCAGCCTGTCCATGAGTCACGTACATCATAAGTGGTAGAATAAGCTTAAGGTTACAAAGGATATTACATGCCGATGAGTCCAGAAGTTGCACGACCGGCAGTGTAGACAGTCTGTCAACACTGCGCACTGCAGGCTGCATTTGATGCATGGATGTTTTGGTGTCATTTTGGGTTTTGTGTACGGATAGATGCCTCAGCATCACAATTGACTTGAGAATCATTGCAACATACAGTTCTAGACGAAGCGGTGTTCTTTGTTGACAGTGCTGTCTTTTCAAAACATTCATGATAGTATCGAAAGTAATTTTCATACCTTCCCCCGTTGTCAGCACATAGTACAAGACCAGTCCGTTCTCATTCGCCACACTGGTCATTCAGGATGTCGACTTCTCCACGTCGCCAGTCAGTTTTTTTGTGATCTGGAACATATAGGAACAAGTTAATTTTAGTCGCTGGGTTGGGCTTAAAGTGCAGTTGTTATGCAGATAAAGTGCTGTGAAATATGGAGCTGGGGTTGTTAAGATGTACAGAACTGGTAAGCTACATATCGCGGGTAGTAGTGATCTGATGGGAAACCTTTTTGTTTATCCTAATTCATAGATAATGCATTCCATTCTACAACCTTGTCCACAGTATTCAAAATTTGCCCTGGAGCATGTTAAGGTTATGTGGGAAACACATGGTCTGGTGTATTTTAGGAGTAGATATATCACAGAAATGGAAACTACTTTTTAACAGAGCCATGCCTGCTTGTGGCCATTAACAAAAGTGTTTGCTAAAGTTACAACACAGTAGTCATCTAAACAAACCTTTTTAGTTGTATCCATCCAGGAGATGCGCCCGTAAGTGGACGTTATCAGACCCTTCATTTCGGCCCACTGGTTCATGATTTCCCCTGTGTGTGTGCAGTTTCAAACCGCTATACTAGTAGTGGCAACAGTAGCATATTGATTTTTGGTCATTAGGAGGTCTATTCGCATGGCCAGGCCAGTCACTCCGGAGATCAAAAAGATAGGCTGACTTTCCCCCACGCCATAACCCGTCTCTCTCTGACAGTATCTTTATCGCCCTTATAATATATCTTTTTTAATTTTTTTTTTACTTCATTGTCTTGACAGAAATAATTGACTTGGAGACCTATAGAAGTAAGATGTAAGGTCTTTGGCGTGAATGTTGGCATCTCTCAGCAGATGGTTCTTGTATATGCCGAACAAGTATATGCCGAACAAGCTTGGTAGCTACAGTTAGCAAAAGTCCTCTGAAAGGAGTAAGGTCTTTGGCGTGCAAGTGTCAACAAATGCAATTTCCTTATTGTTTGTGGGTCGTGCGGTTTTGTATTCGGCCTTCTGTTGCCCTCCTTCCTATGGGAAATGCTTTCAGTCGGGTCAAACCTTTGGAGTGTCTTGGTTGACGTACTGATCTTCATGAGTTAGGTCAGGCTGATGTTACTTTATTTCTCCTGTTTATTCCACGCACTTGTTTGTCGATGTCCTTGTTTCTGAAGGTCAGCGGGATGACCTTCTGAAACTCTACCCGCAGGTGGTCATCACCATCTGTGCATCTGCAACAGGAAAGGCAATAAAGAAAAAAAATAATTCAGTTATAGTATTACAGACATAGTTGTTGCATGTCACATGCCCACATGTTTTGAAGGTTGCAATTTCAATGAAATAAAATCACCGAGTTGCAGTTATCTGTATTTAGGTTGAAGGGAAAGATTTGTTGTTTTGATAATCACTATGTTATCTATCTAGTTTAAGAGTGGTAGAGTACAATAGCAGAAAGATGTGCATATACGTACCTGGTGCACATGTGTGGGTGTTTCCGATGAACCTACTTTGGCATTCATAACAGAAATTCAACCAAAGAGTGGCCATTTTCTACAGAAAAACGTCTCTAATTCAATTTGAGCCCCTAAAACCGCCAGGAATTCGTTGAAGATCCCACTGCTGGTGTAGGTGGCGTTCCCTCCAACTTGTTAGAAAATATACCGCTTTGCCGGCCCGACATGCACCCAAACCGTCTTAGGGGTATACCCTTTGTCAGCGTTTTTTTTATCCCGTTTGTGTCTATGCTGATTTCAGGCATTGACGGATAAGGGTTAGGTCCCATGTCAGGCATAGGGTCTCCTAAGGGTTCGGTTGTAATTACTGATTGGAATTGTTGGTTCAGTATATCTGCTTAGTTACTGTTCGAGACGAGCCTTCCTTCATTCCTGAGGTGCGTTACCCCAGCTCTCTCAGATTTCAGGATTTTGAGGAAGCTCCAAACTTTTTGCTACCTTGTTTACATGATGGGAAATAATTGTTAATGTCAATTTGACATCCACTATTATAACTTCTCATACTACACGTACACATAAAAGATTTTAAAAAAAAACATATTACCCGGTATCAATGATACATCATGCCAACTAAATAATAGCGTCTGTTGATAGTTGTGACTAAGATGTTAATTCATGTTTTTTTTAATTTTTTAAAATATTGAAACAACAAAATACAAGACATGGTACAAGACACAGAGGTGGAAACTCATGTTATTACGAAATGCAAAGAAGGTAGTTAATCACTAACCCTGGCACCCCCTCCAGCTGGCCAGGTCCGCCACCGGGCGCCTGCAGACCACGTCCACGTCCGTCACCGGGCGCCTGCAGACCACGTCCACGTCCGTCACCGGGCGCCTGAAGGCCACGTCCACGTACGTCCGTCACCGGGCGCCTGCAGGCCAGGTCCACGTCCGTCACCGGGCGCCTGCAGGCCACGTCCGTCACCGGGCGCCTGCAGTCCACGTCCGTCACCGGGCGCCTGAAGGCCACGTCCGTCACCGGGCGCCTGCAGGCCACGTCCGCCACCGGGTGCCTGCAGGCCACGTCCACGTCCGTCAGTGTTGCTGAGACACTGAACGTTCCCGTTCAGGAACAGCACGGAGAGTAGGAAGTCCGCCATACTCATATTTTGCAACCTCTATTCTGAGCTGTTGAAGGCAAGGAAACACACCAGAGGATTAAAAAAAAATATGCGAGCGAAACTGGCTGCATGGATTGAAACACAATAGACAGCTCGGACCGAAAAAGAGTGGCCAAAATACTTTTATACATTTTATGATTTTGCATTTATGGTTTGGGTGTCTATATACAATGGGAATATTCCTAGCTCGCCCATTATAGAAGCATTAACAGTTCAGTTTCTGGGCACACGAAACAATATTTCACAGTAGTTGAGCAATTCATGTTCTAAATCGGGAATCTCATAACAAAAATTAGGTTGCTCTAGGCTGCTGTGCGAGGTCGGCCCGGGTAGCATCAGGCAGTTCAGCGTAAAAACTGAAGGCCGGGCCGGCGAGGTATGTCGGAAAATGTCGCAGCCTGGCGGCGTTGTCGATCGGTGATGTGTGCTTTGAGTAGGTTTCACAGTTTTGGTCGTGTTCGAAAGGTTTTCAATGAAGGTGTTATCGCCTCGGTTTTTATTCCCAACATTTGGTATTGTGATCTCTGGTTTTTCTGCTATATACAAGAGTGAGCCAAGATTAACCATACATACCTGTCAAGGCTGTTGCCAATGAGGTGTCCCCGTCCCGGGGTTGTCCACAAAGACCATGTGCATCCCCTGCCGCCCTATCTGCCTGCCACACTTCCTTTTCATGAAGACGGACTTCGCAAAGTTCTCCAGATGAACCTTTAGGGGCATCAGGCCTACAAACCCGTCCAGTGTTTTCAGCAGGTCTAAAATGAGTAAATATATATAATCAATAGTTAAATAGTTGCAAAACATTCACACATAGCCACAAGTCCCACATTAAAGGAACACTCCACTCCAGAAGTGGATATTATGATTCATCAGAGAATAAATTATAATAATGCGGGTTTTATTTGAAACACCTCACAGCCCGAAGGCTGAATTACATGTCCCGTACATTGTATAAAAACATATTGTGGCAATAAAATCATTACATTTTTACAATACAACTCTAAAAATTGTTGTATATAATGCTTGAATCCAGTTTGTCGTGTCAAATTTACAATATAGTGCAAACCTCCAGAATTTTGCTTCTCTACACTGTTCGGTCGGTCCCTAGACGAAGCGGCTTCCTTGGTGACTGCAAGTACACACCAACGTTAATTTTTTCCCCGGTTTGCTTGTTTCCTCTCTTCGCCCAAGTTTCTGTTGCGAGCGTAGCCTCCTTCTTGGAAGTCGGTAATGTGAAGTACAACGTTACTTTGAACAGAAGCTATTCTGCTGCCCCAGACATCCTAACGGCTATCGCTATATAATGGTTCAAAACTGTCTTGTCTCAACTTGTTAGCAGTTCATCTTTCCTGCGTAAAAGAGTTTTCTTAATGAAAGAGGTTTAATGATTGGCTTCCCGCACTTAAGCATTTCGTTTATAACCATATCGTCACAACTTGACTTTTTTTTTTTTTAAGTTGGACATCGCTGTGTCCAATTCTTTCTCTGTTATAGGAGAGTTCAACATAGAATCCTCCATAGTAGTGGCAGAGGAGAAAGAAGTGTCCACGGAATCAGTGTCTGGGGCATCCATATTACCGTTGTTGTCTGTCGAATGTTAAGGTTACTAAAATGGTTAAACCGAACTTTATCTGAGAGATCTGGTTACTTCCTGCTGTTTTTCTGACTTCGGTCGGTCCCTAGACGAAGCGGCTTCCGTGGTGACGCACCAACGTTCATTTTTCCCGGTTTGCTTGTTTCCTCTTTTCGCCCAAGTTTCTGTTGTGATCGTAGCCCCCTTCTTGGAAGTCTGTAATGTGAAGTACAACGTTGCTTTGAACAGAGGATGTGATATTCAGCTCACACAGCCCCAGCCGTCTCGTCGACCCCGGGCCCCTTCTGTACTTTTTCGACCTGGCCAGTTTCAATGTTATGTGCTACTTATGATCCGAAATGCCGTGTTAAGTCGTTGCTAGAGGTTAAAATGAATGAATGAATGAATGATACTTTATTTCCGTGTAATAAAGTAATGTCAGTCCTTAACCACGGGCTGTTCAACCCACTTATCAAGTAAGTACAACTCTAAAGACATTTTATGTTCGATGATATTTAGACGTTTTCGGATACCTTATCGTACGCGCAAATATCCGCCCAGCGCCATTTGGGAGGGCAGATGACGACTATGGGGCCCTGTTTGTGCCTTCTACCGTCCTTTCTGTCCGACCCCCAGTCCAGACATTAGTTTGACAAGATAATCAAACTGTGTAGCAAACGATACTAGAAATATAATCAAGCTCACCTCCGGGGTTGGCGTTCATAGTTTCTCCGATTGTTTTCCTGAGATTCGAATTCCTCAAACAAATCAAGATAATGAGACCGTGTAGAACTGATACTGTCAAAGAACAAGGTGAGACTGAGCTTCACTTCGCTTCCTCGGAAGACCAGGGCGCCGCTCAAGCGAGACACCCAGACCAGACGCAGCATGTAGTAGAAATAGCACCTGGGATGACGAGGAGCAGGATGCGGAGGAAGGCCGAGATTCCGTGGTTGCCAGCAGGAGGAGGACGAGGGGACAGCTGGCCACGACGATCCACTTCTGTCTTCACCTGTCGTCCTTTCTTCAGCAGTGGTACCACCCTGCGATGGCACCTGGGAGGATGCGGAGGAAGGCTGGATAGCTGGCCTGGACCATCCAAGATTCCATGGTTGCTAGCAGGCTGCAGAGAAGGAAGACGGGACAGCTGGCCGCGCATATCCACTTCTGTCTTCACTTGTCGTCCTTCCTTCAGCAGTGGTACCACCCTGTGATGTAGAATGGTTTATTACTATTACAAGAACAAGAAAATGGAGACATAAGCCTCCTGGCAGCTATGATGGCTGAATGCACCTGATGGCACCTGGGAGGAGGAGGACGAGGATGACCGATCCTCTGGTCAGGGGTCCGATAGGGTTCTCCAGTGTGTGGAGTTGCACATCTGTCAACTCTGTGTACCCGAGGTAATACAGCTACGTAGAACGTTCTTGGTGTTGGATGTTTTCATCATCATCTGCCATGCCCTGCAGACCATTTCTAGGCTTAAGTATGGAGACACGTTTCTCTTTGGTTGCACTATTTACAAACACAACTTGTCGACTTGCCTTTTTTAGTGGCAAAGAAAGCACCCTTGTATTGAGCCCCTATTCGGTGTAGGTCGTATCCGATTCTTCTAAGCTCGTTGGGGGACATGTAATTTGATGTCTGGATGGGGTGTTCATCCCACCAATTTCTACAGTTTTCTAGTGCTGAGTTGATGAGTGGTACTGGTATGTATACAGAATAAAGTGCAAAGATGTCCAAGTCGGATAATGTATCTACAATACCTTCTCGTTCAAAACCCTTAAAGAGGTCCTTGAAATGATTGGTGCAATGTAGTCCCACAACCGCTCAATTCGCACGTTTCTGACAGATTTCTGTCAAAGTCAGAGAAAGCAGTGAATGACCTACCGGCAGAAAAAGTGAACAAATCTGCCTCCCTGAGAACTGCTACCAGTGAGTGGATAATCCTGGGTTAGGCTGGCACTGTGGTGATACCCAGAAGGGTTCACAACCCCTAGCTCTTTATCTGTGTGCAGGAGGATCTCTTTTAGACAACCAAGTGATTTACTGATTCTGTCAGCACTGCGCTCAGTCAAATTTGGCCCCAAAAAAGACTTTAGAAAGTTGTTTAGGTGTTCGAGGCGCAGATCCAAAGGGATGTTCTTGCCCTTTCCTCCCTTCCTGTTGAAGAACCGATTCCATGTAAGCCTGTGGGCTTTCGCAGGTCTCAGAATTGCATTGACCTGTACAGTCAGTAGCAAGGTGCTGTATGCATACTGTGTGTGACCATATGCGTAGTAATACAGCAGGGCCACTTTGTACAACTTTAGCAACCTTTCTCCACCCCCCCTCCCTGACAGCATCTTGCATATCCTCAAGGAAGAGTCCTAAAGACAGCAATGACATAAATGATATCTTTCTTACACTTAGGGCTGGGGGTTGGCACGATACCATAGATGACCATGTGTTTGTTGATACGGAAATCTGACATCTCCTGATGAAACCCTCCACCAATGTCCATGTGAGCAACACTTACAGGACCACATCGCGTGACCCATCGTTTCGTACCCATCACAGTTGTTCCTCGGACATGTGCCCGAGCGGATAAACTTCCACTTCGAGTAGAGAAAAGCATTGGTCTTGAGGGCGTGATGGGCAACAAGCCACGCCGTATCTTTGAGTCTGTTTTCCAGCAGGCATGCCCTGCAGACCATTTTTAGGCTTTAGTATGGAGACACGTTTCTCTTTGGTTGCTCTATTTACTTAATGCAACTTGTTGACCTGCCTTTTTCAGTGTGGCAAAGAAATCACCCTGAAAGCAGCTTCCTGTTGTTGAGAAAAGTTGACCCAAGTTTTCTTTCACATCTTCCCCCATACTTTCCGCAACGACTTTCTTCAATAATTCACTCATTCTTCTTTCTGACTTCAACATATAGCTCGTGATGTACATGATACAGGCATATACATCTAGGATACATTGAATATTCATATTGGCCTTCCAAACTCGTAGAACGTCTGGGTTATATCAATAATACCCGAAGTCGTTCTCCCCTCTCTTATTGCTCTTTGCCATGTTAGCAGTTTCTTCTCTCAAGGTCGGGTCGTTGGTGTTGGCAAGCCTGCCATGGAATTGGTCCTTGAATCTCCTTTCCAGGACAACAATAATGTTGGCCAGGGCCACCTCCAAAGCTTGTGTTGTCATTCGTTTGATGTTCTCTGATGTTGCTGCGTAAAGGGCAGTATAGACTTCATCCTTCACGGGGCTGACGGGTCCGGATGCCGTGTTGAAGACTGGTGGCAGGTTGGAGTCAAGTAGGGGTGTTGCGTCGGCCATCCACGTTTTGAAGAGATCAAGAGCAGAGCGCAGCTGTCCAGCATATCCTCAAGGAAGAGTCCTAAAGACAGCAATGACATGAATGATATCTTTCTTACACTTAGGCCTGGAGGTTGGCACGATACCATAGATGACCATGTGCTTGTTGATACGGAAATCTGACATTACCCATCTGATGAAACCCTCCACCCATGTTTCGTACCCATCACAGTTGTTCCTCGGACATGTTCCCGAGCGGATAAACTTCCACTTCGAGTAGAGCAAAGCATTGGTCTTGAGGGCGTGATGGGCAACCAACCACGCCGTATCTAAATTTTATTTCACATCTCCCCCCATACTTTCCGCAGCGACTTCCTTCAATAACTCACTCATGCTTCTTTCTGACTTCAACATGTAGCTTGTGATGTACATGATGCATGCATATATATATATATATATATACCAACAAGGCCAGCCTTACCACCCCCTTCCCCACAGAGATTTTGACAAGGTAGTTATTTTAATTGTCAAATATCACTTCTATTCTAATTTTTACTGATTAACATTAAATTCACACCACTTTCGTCTACCTGGAGCTTTGACACCTTCTTCAAGTGCCTTTTGTCTTTAATTTCAGTACTTTAAAATTATATAAACACCTTCTGAAGTGGCAATATTATGTCTGAGATTGACTCACAGCTATGTCAGAGACGTTTCTGTTGTGGTTATACAATGTACAGCTAAAAGATGCCACATTTTGTAGCAAATAAACATCATATTCTATATCTGTCATACCTTGCAAACCAGCTCTTCGTGAAGCAGAATTGGGGCCAAGGCATGCCTTCTCTCTGTTCAGGTTGTGAAGGATTCCGAAAAGAGCTCTGTTCTCATACTCCATGACCTGAATAAATGCAAATAGTAACATTGTGATGATGAAATAGCCATTACAATATGCATTTCTTTGATTTGTACAGGACTTGGTGGTGAGAAGCACTGCAGGCCTACCTGTTTCGTCCACGTGCTTCCTCTTCCACGCTTTTGGCTACTCTGGTGCAATCGTTTATTCTGCATGTGGTTTTTCTGAGAAGAAATAAACAATGTTAAGTGAAGTGTATCATTCTTCAAATGCATGTACATGCACATACACATATCAGATGCATTCCTATTTCAAAAGGATATTGTAGGACCAATCAACTATAGATTGTATAGTTTACCTATGTTGACATTTTTCAAGTTACTTTATCACCATGTTCAAATGCAAAACATACCTGCTCGACACTCTCACATGACATGTCGTTGATGTGGTTGTACAGTGAGAGAAACGTTGGTACGTGGTAGACTGTACGGTGTTACATGCTGCAAACAGGAAAAATGGAAGAAGGTAGAATGTAAGGATAGTGTAGCAGTTTTTGTCATATTATTTCTAAAACAGTTTTCTTGACAACGTATAAAGAAAGTCTTACATGTAATACTAACCTCATCAAAGGTGACCTGTCGGTAAAACTTGCCCCATTTCCTTGCTTTCGCGAGGAATGTGGCAGGGCTAGGTACCCTGGTCCACCGGGCCTTGCTTTTGCAGCACTTGCAAGAACCTCAAAGTCCTATAAAGATTGATATGCAAATAGTTAATGGATCATAGGGGACATACTCCATCTATAATCTATGACATCAAATATTATATGTTATTATTACAAAACTGAATCTTTCAACACACTTACTTTCCAGAGTGAGACAATGTTGTCCACAAGGAGTATTGGGTTATCTTCATCAGTCTCATCATCTGGTGGCAGTGGGATCTGTGCAAAAATAGTACTTTAATGTGCAGCTATGCAATGTATGGTCGACCAATTATGATGACTATGATAATGTACTCACAGTGAAGCACTGAGTAATCATATATACACAAATATCAACTGTAGTGAATCTGTGTCAATGAAAATAACTTGTTTTACTAGTTTGAAATATCGATGTTTATCTTTGACACATACCTCATCACTTCCCAGTTCTTGTACCAGTCTCTGGACGAGAGTGGCTTTCCTGCCCCTGTTGTCAAGGCCTCGTTTTTCCAGCTCCAGTGGATGGTGTTGACTCACGAGCAGTTTTCCGGGGCTTTGGCACGTGTACGAGATGCAGCTGAGATGCTTGCTTGCAGTTGCTCAGTGTGCGTCGACTGCCTCCGCAGACTTGAACTGGTGGATGCCGTCAACGTAAGATTGTATTCTAATTTACTACAAAGATGGTGGATGCATCATGTTATTTTTGCATAGATTTCTTTAAAGTAAAAACATACCTCAACTCCTCTAGTGTCACCCCTCACGTATGACTTGATTTGGTACGGTTTGGTGAAGCTGATCATCTGTTCGTCGCTGTACTCGGAGTAGCTGCCTGGGTCTCCAGGCCGCACTGCCCTGACCAGGAGCAGCATATCGTCCCTGTTGTGGGCGAGGACTGCTCCTGCCAGAGCACTCATGAACGTCCCGTACTTGGCGTGGCTCTGTTTTATGACGACCGCATCCCATCGATGCAGCCAGTGCCGCACATCCAGCCGAATGACGGTGCCCTCCCTCACCCAGTCCTGGAACAGGACCTTAGGAAGGATGAGCCACTCCCTGAAATGATATTATCTTTTGTCACGTCATTTGTGAATAAAAAGCAACATATCCAATTATCAATTTCTTCATTAAGTGGTTTTACTATAAAGAATACCTTTTTCAACTTTAGTAGTAAAGACTCCAAAATAACAAATTGCATGCTTTATTAATGGCTTATCTCTGTCCACTTCTACATTCCATACTCTTTACAATGGTATTGTTATTAAGGAATTGCCAATCCTCCTGAAACCTTCCAATTCCCTCACCTGCCTGTTGTTGGATGATGACAGCAGTCGAAGTGAAAAAAGATAATGGCCTTGGTAGTGTTGCAGTATCGTTGTCAAGCTTTCGGAAAAGTCGGACGCGCTGTATCAAAACAAACCACTCTTCTCGAGAAGGAGGCCCCGAGAAGAGTTGAACATCCTTGGGGTCAAAGGTGAAGTCGAACCAATTACTTCTAACACACCCCCGAGTCCGATTGGGTGATGCCCCATCCGACACAAACGCTCTGACATGGAACCCGATTCCCTCCAAGTGTGCTGCAGCATCCCACACTTCCGGGAAGAGTTGGTTACTGGAGAAACGTTGGCAGGGATAGCACGCGAACACAAATTCAAGGTTGCTACATATTCCCCTGACCATGAATGCTAGGACATGTGTTGCCAGGTCCAGCTGTTCTTCCGTGTTGTGTTGTTGTTCTCAGCACCGCTTTTCAAACTGGTTCATTTCTTCATTGACAGATCCCAAGTCAGTAAAGCCTACAAGTTCCCCTGATGTTTTTTTTTGTACACCAGACCATGTTTACTATGCTACAATGTAATATATCACATCACATTGATTGAAAGTCAAGTCAAACGCAGTTAAATGTGTCTGTTATGTCAACAACAATTAGATACGGTAATATTTTGGCATCGTGAGCGCTTAAAGGAGGAGCTTTTCAAATGACAGAAAATTAGTATACTGGAATTATTAGTACCTCCATGTGGGCATTTCACCACGGCAGTTTTTAGTAGCCTACTCAGCCCAGAGACGGTCAGCTGTTCTGCAGTTAATGGCTGCCTGCTCAGAGGGCACCAGGTATGCATGTCCTCCTCGAGCCATCTTAAAATACATCTCCTGCAGAAGCTGTGCCCATTGGGGCATGCCACTGGGTCCTGCAGCAGGCCGAGACTTGGAGAAGAAAATGAGCAAAATTGATACCATGGCTTTGCATAAGACTACTGACAAAGAACTGATATACAATCATTAAATTAAACATGTCTAGTCATTTCCTGTCACATTCAGCGAGCTCATTTGAGACTGTGAAATTGCCTGCTTTAGAGTGAATCAGACGGCATATCTATATTACTATGGTCCAAAACAATTGTAATAATTAACATAACCAAAAGCCTTACCATATAACACACTTTAAGTTTTCTTTGATCTCATCAAGCATATCCAGCATGTCCAGAGTTATAGTAGTCATACTGCCAACTGCAATAAAAAAAAGGCATTAACTACATGTACATTCCAATTCCAAAAGTGCCTAAATCTGGGTTACCAAATTCCAAAAATCATTAGGGTTAGTATACCTAAGAGACGCCAGCACGTTCATGAAAACATTGCAAGGCTATGCCTAGGCCAGACAACTGCTCTTCCATCTGACGGACCTCTGTTTGTAGTCGCTTCAGGTCCAACAGCTTCTGCAGTTCTTCCTTCTTTTTGAGGGAGTCCATCGTTGCCTGTAAGGTAGCGGGGAGAGCTGGAGGAGCGCTCCCCGGCGTCGTCTCCGAGCCAGCTTCCGAGTCGGAGGACGGGTCGATATCCAGGCCGGGACAGTTGTTGTTGGCCTTCCCTTTCTCGTGCAGGGCTGTGGGTTGTCCGCAACCCGGGCACTTTTTCTTCCGATCCGCTCGAGTTTTCTTCATCTTACAGAATCGCTCCCTCAAAGTACAGAATTGCTCCCTGTTGCCAGCGTGTCGAGAATGGACTGAGGAGATTCCTGCTGTTTACCCAGCATGCTGTGCGCTAGTGTATGTGTATCTAATTAAGCCTTTTGGGCTGCGCCCCAAAAGTAACCAATGCCTGTAACTTGGTAGATATGTCAGTCGTATTGAAACTTACGGCCATCGTCAAGGACAGCGGGTCTGGACCATCCGAGATTCCATGGTTGCCAGCAGGAGGGAGAGGAAGATGGGACAACTGGCCGCGAAAAAGTTCCACTTCTGTCTTCACCTGTCGTTCTTTCTTCAGCAGTGGTACCACCCTGTGATGGCACCTGGGAGGATGCGGAGTAAGGCTGGGCATCTGGCTGCGACGATCCGCTTCTGTCTTCACCTGTCGTCCTTTCTTCAGCAGTGGTACCACCCTGTGATAGCACCTAGGAGGATACGGAGTAAGGCTGGGCATCTGGCTGCGACGATCCACTTCTGTCTTATCCTGTCGTCCTTTCTTCAGCAGTGGTACCACCCTGTGATAGCACCTAGGAGGATACGGAGTAAGGTTGGGCATCTGGCTGCGACGATCCACTTCTGTGTTCACCTGTCGTCCCTTCTTCAGCAGTGGTACCACCCTGTGATGGTGCCTGGGAGGATACGGAGGAAGGCTGGACATCTGGTCGCGACGATCCACTTCTGTGTTCACCTGTCGTCCTTTTTTCAGCAGTGGTACCACCCTGTGATGGCACCTGGGATGACGAGGATGACCGATCCTCTGGCCAGGGTCCGATACTGTTCTCCAGAGAGCTGATACAAACGTAACATAGCCTGGGTACCATCGACAAGTTGTTAGTGTGGGAGCCCCGGCAAACAAATAGGATGGTACCCAGGCTAAACATAACAGACTTAGACGTTTAAAAAAATGATAAACAGATATTTTAGAAGAAAAAGACACGTGGCATGATAATGCAATTTGGCGTCAAAAGTCCTATGGAAAATAAAGGCAGCTAGTCATCCTGGGCCTGGTGATCCTGGATTATTTCTTTCGCAAGTAGAAACGTGTCCCTTCCATTCCCATTATCTGGCTCAAAAGTCCTGACTGCCGTGGAAAGCTCGTCGATGCATTCTTGCTGAATATTTAATTCTCCTTTCCTGCATATTCTGATTAAACAGTCTTCTTCACTTTCGATAAGATTCGACGTCAACTGGAGGCCCGTTGAAATGTCCATTAACAGATGTATAACCTGAGTGTCGGTGTAGGTCGTATTCGATTCTTCTGAGCCGCGCCAAATGTAAGGGGTTCGTCCTTTCTTTGACCCTGTGGGGTCTACCTTGTATCCTTCAGTCATCTTGACTACTGCAGCTCAGTGTGGGCCAGCACATCGTCTCTTTACTGTGTAGACATAACCCAACGGGTCTGTCAACTTGGGTAAAGAGACGTTGTGCTGGGGATATGTAATTTGATGTCTGGATGGGGTGGTCATTCCAGCAATTTCTACAGTTTTCAAGTGCTGAGTTGATGAGTGGTAGGTATACAAAATGAAGTGCAAAGATGTGCAAGTCGGATAATGTATCTAGAATACCTTCTTGTTCAAAACCCTTAAAGAGGTCCTTGAAATGATTAGTGCAATGTGGTACCACAGCCGCCCAATTCGTACGTTTCTGACAGGAGAGCCTTTTAAATGTGCATTGTGTCCTCGCCTCGCCCAATATTTCTATCATGAGTTCACCTACGGCATTGTTTTTCCCCCGTTATCCGTTCTAACTCTACTGGGAAAGCCGTTAACTGTCTAACACCTTGCAGGAAGCTCCTCTTCATCTGGTCTGCAGTGATGTACCCAGAGGCACTCGGGAAAGTGCAGGACATCGCGAGTATCCGTCTATTCCGCCTTGCACTGCTATCCCCCAGCACACTGCACTCCGCATGTAGAAAACAGAGGGGAATCTTCTTCCAGCGGATCGCGGTTGAGCTGGAATCGCCTTCGACCGTGAATGCTGGTAGGCCTGCAGCCGGGTTCAAACCTGCGTACCGGCCGCCCATGTACATGCGCCTCCTCCTCCTCCTTCGCTGGTTACTTATGCGTCGCCTCATGCGCAGGAAAATGCGGGTAGTAAGTATGAAAAGCATGAACTGCTGTACGACAAAAACAATCGCCTCTTCTCCTGCCATTTTGAACCGCGCGCTTGCTGTCAAAGGTTATCATAGGTCACTGTGGGTCAGAAACATCCTGCGCCACGGGCGGCCCGAAACACTTCCGCCCCTGTGTCTAAAAGGCGAACCGTTTTCTGTGGCGAAACGTTTCGTACCGTTTTGAAACGGTATTATACCGTTTCTAGTCCGCCGATCGGGACAGTTTGGCTTCCGCTTCCTCATGCTCTTCTACCTCCTCTGCTGGAGGAGGGTCTTGCAGGGTCGTCTGTACTCCTCGTCGCCAGTTGTAGTGTTTTGTAGTGATCAATCATCACACGGAGGGACTTTTCACACGACTGTATTCTAACAGGTGGGGGGAGTTGTCCTCTAACCCGTCCATGTTGGGCAATGAACACGGAAACCACAGCCAAGCAGACGGCGAGAGGAGCGGGTTTAGACTCCACGTCGGTCTGGTGGCGTTTTTCTCAGGTTCGTCTCGTTGCGCGGACCGGTGGAGAGTATGATGTGGTGTTCATATACAGTGACTGTAGGAGGGTAACCATCTGTTCTCGATTACTATGGTATGCGTGGGCAATCCTAATACCTAATTTAGTTCTCATCACTACAGTGGCCTAATGCAGGTATAAGTACATGTATGTTCTAACCTTATAACTATAACAGCCTTAGCAGTCTCAACAATCTAAGTCTTAACTTAGACTCTTAAACTACATGTAATTGTCCTAGCGGAGTAACAGGCTGTCCAGTTGTAGTCTGCGGGAGTGGAGTTGCGCAAAGCAATCGAATACTTTCTCCAGATTTGTCTTTGTCGTAGTGGATATGCATGAGTGCCAGGTTGCTCGGCCGCTGTTTCCCCATTGAGGCACGCATGTAGTTGCACTGGCGCTCTGCTCAGCACTGCCGGATACTGCTCCACGAACCTCTCTCAACCAGCAGCGCGAGAAACGGGTCTTTGTTATCCGCTCACGCCTTTTTTTTAAAACAGGAGTTTCATTGTCTGCACAGCTCTATCCGTCACTCCATTTGACTGTGGATATCTTGGGCTTTGCTGTCCAGCAAGGCCTCAATGTGTGCAACTTCCCTCGCCTTCGTGTACAGCCCAGGATGTGACAGTTGAAGCCCCAAACCTATCTTCTATTACCTGCACAAACCCTAAGTGAGCCTCACTGGGCCACGCCACCGTATGGCCTCCTCAGACAGAATGTACACAAGTGCCGCCAGAAAGTAGTGCGCGCAAGAACGGAGCATCTAGTAACAAGTGATCGCTTTTAAACAATTGCCTCCATTTTCTTATCGTGTTATATTTGTTAAGTAGTTATTAGGACAATATTTGTTTCGTATAATTTAGTTTTGGTACACATGACATCTGACCAGCTCCGCGGCGGATGAATATAGGCAGAATTTTCCGTCGCACAACCACACAGCTTTAGTTGCAGAGGAAGGGCGGTGAGAGAGGTGGGTA
Organism: Branchiostoma belcheri; assembly: GCF_001625305.1. Taxonomy (NCBI): domain Eukaryota; kingdom Metazoa; phylum Chordata; class Leptocardii; order Amphioxiformes; family Branchiostomatidae; genus Branchiostoma; species Branchiostoma belcheri. The sequence goes on along the minus strand of NW_017804009.1, from coordinate 1,654,705 downwards.
GTCCATATTCTTCAGATACTTTTATCTTAACAAATTGCAGCTTTTGTGACGGTCATTGTACGTAGAATTAATCTTTGATATGCTATGGTTACTTGTATGTACATTTTGTGTAAATATCGACAAGTTTCTGTCGTTAGTTGAGCCACTCCGTGTTCAGTTACTGGCGGTTTGTGTAGAATGTCTCTCGCCACCATGTCAGTTAGTCCAAACATTTGTCCCGAGTCCAAACCGTTCGTCCTTAATCTCCAGTTCACTATTATTCTAAACCTCTTGTAGTATGCTTGAACATTAATTATGTGGCCTATTTTTTTTGTTCACGACGAAATTTGCCGAGATTCATGTGTAAAGCTGGGCGCGGCTGACATCTGTGATGGATTATCTTGTTTACGTGCTGGCGGAGAGAACTGTGTACTTGGCAATATTTTAGGAAGACTTGTTCCAAAGAATTACACAGCATGATATACATACATGTATTTCTTATTGGTTGTGTTTATTTAGTCTCGGTTTATAGTTAGCCTGGGTGCCAAACCCATAGCACACTGGACACAACGTGACAAAGTATCTCAGTGTCTCACTGAAGAAGAAGATACTTATGTGTTTTAGAATGTTGTTTTAACCCTAAACAGTACACCTGGGATCCGCGCGGACCCCAGCACTATATATTCTGTAATATATTTTTTGTTTCTTAAGATTTTTTTCTGAAATTTTAGGTAATTGTCACCCACAAAGTTGTCTCTCAATACAGTGCAGAAAACTCCGTTTCAACCTTTTATTAAAAAAAATTATATCTGATTTTCTTTTGGGGTCCGCGCGGACCCCAGTCGGCTTTCGATCATAATGGATACACTGGCGTTCTTATACATTACCTTATTTCCGTTTTTATATGTTTTTATGCACTCATCGTATGTCTACCAAGTTTTCAGAGAATGGTGTAGTAATAGAATTAAATTTTAATAACTTTGGTGTAATTATCACGTCATATGACGTCAGAGCTAATAATATAGTCCGCCATATTGGATTTTGACCAATGACGTCATCAAATTAGCATATTCTATGCATATGAAATGAATTAACTTATATTTAATTATGTAAGATGTTATTAATGTTGGAAAAGAAGTGTAATTTAATATAAAACTCAGAAGATTTTTATGTTTAAACCAAAATTACTTCTATTTTCAAAAAAACTGCCTGCTAGAAACCCGTTGCCATGGCAACACAAAAAAACATCAACTTACTAGTATTAAACTAATATGAACTCTTTTCCAGAGACATTTTAGGAAAGGTCTCCAAATTTGATACTTCTAGCGCAAGCCGTTTAGCCGCTATCTGAGATCAAAGTTGGGCCTCAAAAGCCCCTTCAGTCTGAAATGGGTTTAAAAATCGGGTATTTCTTCTCGTCTTCTTTTCTTCACCAAAAAATAGAAAAAGTTCAAAATTTATGATTTTTGTATGTAATGTGGACACAGAGGTTCCCATATCAGTTTGCAACACAATTGAGCTGGTAGCATGTTGATAATTTCTAAAAATTAGCAAAAAAAACTGTTCTGGGGTCCGCGCGGACCCCAGGTGTACAGATTAATCAGTCCGGGAAGGTGTACTGTTGAGGGTTAAAGAAGGGAGAATGGTAGAGCTCCTAGAGTCTAGTTCTCCACTAAATTTACAATTCATGTATATGACTGTTTACGTTATTATCCCGTTTACGAGCTACCCTGACCTACTGATGCCTTCTTGTCTGGTCATTACCAACTGTCAAGAAAAGTTTCAGAGTATAATAGTACTAATCTTTGTTCTTCATCTTTGTGTTTTCAACAGGGCAACACCTGAGATGGACATCAAACAACATTGATGAGCTACGAGGACCAGCCCATATAGCACACATCTCATTAGACAAGGGATGGCTCGTGGAATTCCTAATCATTATCTTAAGTTAAACTCGTGACAGAACGTCCAGCTAACTCAGGGGTTATTTAGGGTTTAGGCCTACCGTCTGTTAAAGCTGTCCAGCCTCTTGGAAACCCAGACTTCGGGGACTGTGCCACTGGCTCAGTGGGGGCTGGTTCAGCTTAGATCCGAGCGTCTTCCTGAAGCGTGGTCCTAGCACCTGACAAGAGATTACCAGAATTTGCATATTGTCAATCAGGTAATTAAATCAGATTAGCTTAGACACAGGTGTGATCTCATTTGTTAATGAATCATCAAAATTTGCATTTCTTTGCTAAGCTTTATAACGTAATAGACCAACACCATTATCATTATACCATTATTTGCCTCATAAATTTATCATTCGACCCCAAAGATATTCCTTTGATATTTTATTTCAATAGATGACAGCATTACAGCTGGTTTTAACACGTTTGAACACAATAGACCTTTACTTTGCACAGTCCTGAATTGCAATTTGCAGTTATGCTTTTAACAAAATATTGTCTAGAGTGTTTCTCAGTTTGATATACCTTACAATATCCTTAGGGAATAAAGCAAACATTACATTTTGGATCAATCAACTATTCGGTAAATTTTTGTGTTTTTTCGCCTTTCCTGGCGCCCTCCCCTTCTACTAATTTCTTTCATAATGCTACAATCTTTCCTTGTTATTTTCCTGAATTTAGTGCATTGACTTTCTGTATTTAAGGCAGCCGTTTGATTATTCTTTAATCCTCATTGATTTGTCACCTTTCTATTCAGGAAGTACCATGCTTCTATCAGGGGTTATTTAGGGTTTAGGCCTACCGCCTGTTGTTGCAGCTGTCCAGCCTCTTGGAAACCCAGACTTCGGGGACTGTGCCACTGGCTCAGTGGGGGCTGGTTCAGCTTAGATGAGTTTGTTGGATGTCAGAACCATTAGTGGTTTGCTGCTATTTGCTCTAGTTGCCAAAGTTTTACAACTACACAACAATGACATAATTCTGGCATGATCCCATTGTTGTTTGGACTTGCAAAGGTATCAAGGTTGCGAATTGAGTCATAGACTTGGCGAACGAGACAGATCGGGGCCCGGTATATCACCTTCCACCGGGGACATGCCTAGTCCCTTCGGCATAGGTACGCCCTGGGCCAAAGAAAGTCAAGGCACCCCTGAGCTCAAGTAATGCAAAGTAATTTGACCAGCGTTTCCCGCCAGGGCCGGGATACCCCATTTACACGACCTAGCTTTAACGATGCGCCGTCCTAGGTGCGAAGGTTCGATGCGCCGTCCTAGGTGCGAAGGTTATCAATGATTTATTTCAAAACACAAATTACAATTATGTACAAATACAGCGCCATAACTTGGCAGCCTCTTATATGCTGAATTGTGTGATTCAAAGCGTAAGAGGTATACATTGTATAGTGGATACCAGAATCAAATGATGGGGTAGTCGCTCTGCAAGAGTTAATGAAGTTCTGGGTACGGACGGCACTCGTCTTTCTCGAGGACGAGTTAGTGAACCACCCTGCGCAGTCCCGCTCCTGTTCGTTCAGGTTCGCTAACATGACCTGCAACAGTTTTTCCGTTGCCTGCAACTGGACGAGAGTCTATTTTGCGACGGGCTCGGGCTGTTCCGCCATCCATGGACACCTTGGCGTGTGAGCCTCTCTTGCACTGCTCAAGAGAAGACTGATTCAAGAGAACGTCTCTCTCTCTGATTACAACTCTGTTTAACCTTGGTCTAATTCAAGGGACTTGTTTACTCCTCTTTGAATTAATGGATGACCATGAATGTCCTCAGTGTTGAAATTATATTGATTAGATATTAATTATTAAATCAACCGTTACTTCGTCTACTCCGTGACACGCTGTCCTGTTCGTGAGTTGTATTGCCTGGTAATGGTGACAGAGCAAGCTGTTGACGTAACACTGAAATTAATTGATTTGGCTTGTGACAGAACATCCAACAAAAATATGGGTTGTTACTTAGGGTCAGGTCTATTCCTATAGCTGTCCAGCCTCTTGGAAACCCAGACTTCGGGGACTGTGCCTTGGCTCAGTGGGGGCTGGTTCAGATTAGGTGAATTTGTTGGATGTCATCGCCATTAGTTGTTTGCTGTTTGTTTGCTCCATTTTAGATGTGAGAGGAGATGTACCACTCAGGAAGGTCTTAAGTGACTCCTCCAGATCTTCTTCAGTGATAGTCTTACACCCATCAACATCATTGGGGTAGCAGCGTGCATACACGTTCTTTTCTGCCCCCATGACTGCCAGTCTGGCTAATCTGCCATTCATTTCAGATCTCTGCTTTTTTTGTGGTTGCCTTTAGAATAGTTCCAGGTAGGGCCTGTTCTGCCTTGAGGGACAACCTCAGGCCCGTGTTGGTGATCTCAATACGCATGATGTCGGCCAACTCCCCAAGATTGAAGTCAGGGAAATGAAATCTGTAGGCTACCCGGGACTTCATCCCTGGATTGACTTCCAGGAAGTACATAGTGCCACAGGGATGCCCCCTAGTCGAGAACGGTACGACATGATCTTCCAACATTTGCATTTCCACAGTCACCGTACCCTGTGGCACATGTTCCCTGTAGTACGCCATGAATGATGTTATATCACCGTCTGGAAGACACAGAAAAACAAGAATAATGCATTATAGTTGTACCAGTATATCTATGACAACAGATAACAGTGGTATAAAAGTGGACTAAGCTCAGTTAAATCAAATGTTGATGTACATGTGGTAGAACCTAACCACGTTTTTTGACTGCCTCCTCATTCATTGGCTCGCTTCGTGTATATCCCTTGTGACACTTTGCAAACAACGTGAAAAGCTGTTTGTGCTTTTCTGCTGTTGCCGTTGCCAATGGCTTAAGGGATACTGGCAGATCGTCAAACTTCCCCATGATGCTGTTGATAGTTGTTGTCACAGTAGAAGTGAGAAGCTCTATGGCATCAGCCTATATATGAACATGAACAAAATAACATTGAATTAATGCCGATGGTGGCAGCATGAAACAAGAAGTCACCATAAGCTTCTCGGTCAGGAGGTCTTTCAAGTCGTCACATTCATCACATTTTGTGAATCGGTTTTTCTGTTAAATGGTATTTAAAAATCTGTTTAGGTGACAAGACTGATATTGTCGATTCATAGATCTGGTATTTTTAATTATTTCTGCACATGGACTCTCTTTTAGTATTAGACTTCATGTGACCCGCAATCATTTGGCAGACACAAAATAAATGTTCTTAGGTCAGCAGTGTTAAAAAAAACAAGCAAAAAGTTAAGCTGGCCGCAACGAAAACCTACCGAAAGTACTCTGGGTCACTTTGCAGCATCTGCAAACAATTGAGCGTCTTCAGGCCACACTTCAACTTTTCCAGACCAGCCAGACGTCTCTGGAAAAGAATCTCCTGTGCTACGTACTCTTTACTGGAGAGCTAATGTGTTAATTATTAATATTGGTAACCAGAATTTGGATCTACCAAGTAAAATATTAGGGATTATAAATATTACTAAAGTGATGTTACTAAGATGTCATTACTAATTTAGGCAGTTTTACATTTAAGCTATATATGATATGTACCAAATACACAAAAACCCACAAGAGTACCTCTGTTTTGATTTCAAGTATCTTGTTTTGTTCCATTCTTTCCTCCTTTACCTTGTACAAAGGAGGGACTGCGTCTGGTGCCATCATTCTAATCTCATGGTATGCTTCATCTGATATGTTGTACTTGATACGGAGCCATTTCTGGATCCACTTTTGATCGTGTGACTTCTCGTGACTTGGGAATGGTTGTGTTGGTGGGGTATCCTTCGTGAAGTCTTCCCCCTTTGGCCATACGACATACTGTGATCTGTCGTCCCCTTCTATCACAAGCTCTACCTGTATAATAGAATAAGTATTATCATTGATGAATGATTGAAGCCTGTTAACAATATTATAGGGATTACATACATGTACTTGGTGTTGCCATAGTTCTGTGCATTGGACAATGTAAAGGTTATAAGCTCATAATGTGATGGTGATATATGTTAAACTAATTAATGTTATGTATAATCGATAGTAAGTAAGGTCCGTTTGGAAAACTTGACCCACTTATGCATTGTAGAGCATCTATTAGGTGTGCAATACATATTTTGGGTACTGCTTTCTATGCATATTAATAGGTAGATTCCTCACCTTTGCCTTCTTAACGTCCTGATGAAAATTATCAAAGGTGTCGAATAACCTGCACTTGTATGTTTGCCTTCTTTTCTTACTTCGATCGATCATAGCCACATGAATACGGGCCCTGTATCTCCTTTGCCGGTTACTTGCGAGACCGCGTTGCCGTTTGGTTAACGGCGGACGAATTCTTCGCTTGGTGCTAGTCATAGTGCCGTAACCATATGGATGTGCTTAAGGAACTTGTTGCTTATTATATGCCAATGCTGGTCCTGCTTTTCATTATAAAGAAAACGAAAAACATACGTTTGAATTCTACTACTGCCTGCCTCCATTTTGCCTTGACCCAGGCTCTCGTCACGGGGTCAGGGTAGTCTCACAGCAGTTCCAGTCGGTTCAGCACCCTGTTTTCTTCACCCCCACATCCTCCCCTCTTCCCTCTCCCACTTGTATGCCAGCGTCTCCGCATCGTCCTCTTGATGATTCAAAATTTAATGAATGAATCGAATAAATGAATGAATGAAACACCTTTTATTGTACGTTTGTGCTCTAACAAGCTAAGTACAGGTCATGAATAGACAAGGAAAAAGATACAGCAATGACACTTGAACTTTACATACTAATGTGATCTACTATTTACATGTTCAACTTCTTGCTTCTTGACGCAGTTATAGATGTACGAGCATATAGGACTAATGATACATGGTTTGTCAAGTTTCATAAGAAATGAATTTTTCTGATTCATTTAAATGTCCAAAGCTGGGGAACTTATCTATCATGTAAGAATATAGGGAATCTCTCTCATTACTATATGTTTATTTGTTTATTAAAACTATCCGGCACATGCGTGGAGGGTAGGAGGCAATTTTGCCGCTCGTTCTACGTTCAAGCGAGATATGTACGATTAGCTGCCGCCAAGGCACCTCTAATGCTCTTGTAATACAGCATGTTGCCCTATGCGGACAATTGTAGTCCATCGTCCGCGAAGAACTCAGGACAATGTTTACGCACCAATCGTACATGCGCCCAGGTTGACATGTGAGGGGTGTCATAAACCTCCTCCCTCAGACCTGCTAAATACTCGGTCAAGCTTCGGTTGTAGGGAATTCCTGGTGGATCATATACCCTAGCTAGTGGCTCGCCGAGGATAATGTTGGGCAGAAGCCCGATTCCTAATCAAACTGGCCATACTGACAATGCGCATAGTGACCAGGTCTGGCTCCCAGTACGCATCACAGAGGTCGTTGTGGCCCAGCTCGAGATATACGAGGTCGGCAAAGGGGGTAGCATTTGACAGGGGCCCAAGTTAGACACCTTTCCGCCCGGCCGTGACAGCCACTTGACTATAGTATTCTCGAGCCAGAAATGTCTGCTAAGAACTCGCCCCCCGGTCGTGCTGGCTCGACTTTCCACAAAGGAATCGAGACGGGATATAAAGGAGTGGCCGATGACCAGCGTACGTCGAGTTACAGAGTTAGAGGGACACCCCCCTTCGGCCATGTTTGTTGGCAAAACAAGGAAATAACTCCTTGGACAAACAACCAAAACAAGTCTGACCAACGACTTACTTTCAATGTAGGAAGAAAACAGGCTGAAAGACGATTTTTAAGATTAAGACTTTTAATTTGTGTGCATTGGTCTATCATTAGAGATATGGTTGGTGTGATGACAAAGACAATTTTATTGTTAACAAATGCAAAAAAATATGAATAAGCGATTTGCCTGCTCCAGTTGACCACCGCATAAAACATCTTTTATCTTGTAAACACTGTATAACCTCTAACTGTCCTTGTTTAAATGAATCATACTTAAGATGCTGCTTGTTAAGCAACTGATACTTTGGCATTTTTCCTGAATCTATTGACACAGGTTCATTGCATTTTTCCTGAATCTATTGACACAGGTTCACTAAGTGTGTTTGTTAACGTAAATGAAACTTCATCTGTACTCGATTTTTTTTTAGTTCTACAGTTGTTTTAGTCTGACAATCAAATTTAGAATTCTGAGCATCACCTGTTGTTGTACAATTTCCCGCTTGTACATGTGTTTTCTTCCTGACAAACGAACTGAGAAAAAAAGGTGATTGTGTTATGTTTTTATTAGTAAAAAAATGGGATAGCATGCTTTTTATCAAATAGCCCATGTCAATGTAACTAGCACGTTTTAGAGTTACAACAAAAATATGGTACTAAAAATTGGAATAAATAACCACTGCTGGTATCCGAGCAGTGAGTTGTCTTCCATAAGCTTTGCCATTCCACAATTTAAAATGTACTTACCTTCGAGTGTACTTTCTTCTTTTGGTGTAGCTGGAGTCTGACGCACAAAGTCTCTGAGGGATGAGCGACTCAGCCTGTTTAAAATCAAGATCAAAAGTGTCATGATGGAATTCCTGCAATTCCTTGGTTCTACGAACGTATTGGTTTGTACCTTAGGTTCTTTGAGACCAGGAATCAAACCGACTACAATTAAACACACAAATCAACGAATCAAAATCCGTGCGGCCCTGAAAAATGCCGGGGGTTACTGAACAAGAATGAGAAAATCGTACGGGGCGTACGATATCACCTTGTCCTTGAATCTCTCCTCACGGGATAGGTTTAATTCTACAAGGTATAATACTTCCACAGAATATTCAATGTGCTTATATGGTTGATACCAGTCACAGTTTAACATCAAGGCTCGGCTAAGAAGGGAGAACCATTAACATACTGGAAATCTTTCCATACCTTACCGCCATACACATCTGACATAGAATTGTCTAGGATATCTCTCTCCCTCCACTGTTCACACTTCTCAAGAAATCCAGGCCTTCTTATCAACACTTGAAATGATTCAGTGACACTGTTGTAGCAATAGGTACTCTTTGGATACATGTATTCGCCTCCATTCAGACTTCACTTTCTTCATCAAAACTGTACCACATTTGTGGCGTAAGGAAGACCGTCTATGTGGGTCACTGTAAAATGGAACATATTCACACTTCTTGGACACCTTTGTACCATTCCTCTAAGTGTAGTACGATTCCTCCATTGTGTACATGTATTTAGTATGCGCCGCCATCTTCTCGTTTGCCGTGATGACCAAGAAGTGACCGAGTCGGATGAGGGACGTCTGCTGCTTCGGGTTGAAGCCCGCTAGCTCGACGAGCTTTCCTGGGTCTGACGCAGCAGCCGTCCGTTCTTCCGAAGAACCTGAAAAAGAACGAATGAGTCTTGGTAAAAAGATGCATTTGTTACAACACTGCAAACGATTGGGATAGTTCATTTATTGATCAATTCTAGACCAAAAAAGTTACCGATAGGCATTTTTAAAAGCATTTTTACCTTAATGTAATCTTCCTCCCGCTTCCCCGACATGAGAACGAAGGCTAGGGAGACCTGCTTCGTGACCCCCTTCCGGCAAATGAAAGCATGGATCGTGAATAGCTGCCTAAATGGCCTCCTTACAACTTTGAATGTTCCGTCCATATACCATGTTTTGGCTTCTTATTAGGGAGAAAAAAGATGGAGGGATGGAGGAATTTATTTTGTGGACTGATTTGCTACTCTACCCGTGTGTGGATACGGCCTTCGCCCATGGGAAGAGGTCCTTCTTGTTTCTGGTTTTTGCGTGCGCCGCTAGTTTCATCTTATGTCACGATATTGATGCTGCTTCAGGGCGGCTGTTATTCCTACTATGTTCATACCCTCGTTTTGCAGGTACTCTAGTTACCCGAGGAAGCCCTTCATCTCCTGGGAACTGGTGGTTTCAGATAATTCCACAAGTTGAAAGTCAACAATGTACTTGCTCTTTTCCTCCATGAACGTGTAGCTGCAGTATTTTGCATTATACCCTGGAGAATCACATCTCCCATCCCCTAACAGTGACCTTGTAGAGAATGTAAGCATTACAGATGGCAAGGCTAAACAGATAGGAAAATGCCTTCTTCCACCATTTCAAGGTGCTCCGAAGAAAGCCCAAGTACGCCACCATTTGATCCGATGTGTCCACGGCGCCCATGAACTTGTTATACTGATTGATACACTCGGGCTTCTTCTTTACCTCTCCGTTAGGGCTATGCTTACCAGTGTCAACTAGCTTTGCACTCTGTGCGTTGGTCAACATCGTTCCTCCTGTCCTTGTATTTCATGGCCAGGAGGGTGCCATTGGTCATGCAGAACTTCTGTTGTCGGGTGCTCACAGTGGCATCTTGAAAAGCATTTGGAATCCCCTTCCTATTCCTCATGGTTCCACAGGTGTTGGTCTTCACATCTGACAGGTCCAAGAATAACTGTGGTGAGGTATAATAGTTGTCACAGTACAAGGTTCTACCTGACTGGATGTAGGGCTCCATGAGCCGGGAGACGATGTCGTGTGTGAGATCTTTGGGGATGGCACAAAAAA
>NW_017804009.1:1618292-1644189 GCF_001625305.1 Branchiostoma belcheri | reverse complement strand
CCCCCAAAAAAAAACAAACACTGAAGGTGAAATGTTTGCGCGATGTCAGAAAAGTTGGTAAGGGTACCACCAGCCATGACAATCGCTGCAGGGAGAATATTTCCCTCAAAAGAAGTGCCGTCACCAACGTGGAGTTGAGAATGCCACACTGGGACCTAGGACAGGTATACTTTAACGTGAGTGCACATCCGGTAAGAAACTTTTGTATACCATCAACCCTGCGCCACATTCGAAACATCTCTTGTTTTTGAAAAGCTCGACAATTTTCTCATAGCGAACAATGTAGTAGTCTCCTGTGGGTTTGTCCTATTGACTACTTGATGCACCCGGACTACTGGCAGTTGAGCCAGGCATCATCATCATCAGTTGATTGTTTTTAACTGTCTTGACAGCTTAGCAGCTATGGCCTGTCCATCTGACAAGGAAAACAGGAAGCATTGAGGCTCCTGAATGTAAACAGTACTTAAGGCCACACCAGTTTGATTTCTTGGTTATTTTTTCTGGGAAAATAATGGAGCGAGCGGGCGAAAAAAAATTAAAACAGGCCTAGTCATCCTACTATGGCCTAAAATGGTACGATAGGAGCCATGGAGTCAACAAAAACTCAAGATATCCTGTTCTGGAAGGATTTCTCTAGGTCCTTGATCATTCTGAGTAAAAAGGCTGGTTCAAAATTTAAAATTGGTGTGGCCAAAAAAGAAATATGAAGGATGCCTAGTACTCTTGCACTAGATGGCATGCTACACAATAATTCTTGCATCCTGAAAAAAAGGACTCATTTGAATCAAATGGACAATATATGAATCACTTTTTTATGTGCTATGTTTTATTTTAGCACAGAATAATCAGAAGCACAGAGTAAAAGAACCTGCAAACTACAAAAAAGAAAATTCAGAAATGCCTTTCAAATACTAGTAGTGTAAATGTACAAATGTATACTTAAAAGTTTGATGTACATATGTGTATTGATCATATAATTAATACTTTTTGTAAAATGTAGAATACATACCTGGGTGTTTTACTTTTAAGTCAAGCAAATATGTCAGTTTCCGTGCTTGGGTTCTGGCCTTGCCGAGGTCTTGGGTTCTTGCTTCCTCATCAACTTGCTTCAAGATTCGCTGATATTTAGGATCATACCATAAACCAGTCTGCATAGATGCTGTTTAGACTTACATGTCGGTTCTTGTAGATGGGAGTCTGGTGAATCCACCCGGTGAATTCTTAATTTGCTCGTAAATGTTACTGTCAAAATCTGAGAAGGAACTGCGCACAAATGATCTACATGTATGTGAAAAGTTTTCAAATTTTCCTCGGTTGTTATTACTTGTAAGACATCCTGTTTTTCTATACATTGAACAAGATTACGGGAATGCTGGTTACACACTGCTTTGAGATATTTTAGACTGTAATGGTCCAGCTCCTGAACCAATTTTCTCAGTTTGTGTTTTTAGTTTAAAACAGATTTCTACAATGGGCTCTCCCAGAATAGATATGTCTCTCTCACAATCTAAATTTGCATCAATATCACATGAAGAGCCAGAAGAGGTTTCAGAGACATCAAAAACCTTTTGACCTGTCCCTTTGTCCAGACTTCTTTCTTTGCTCTGATTGTACTACTGCTGACTCTTCACTCTAAGAACATACCTGCTCACTAATTTGGAGATGGTTACTTGTATCTCATGATAGTCGACATTACTAAATCTGTATCAGAATCCGAAAGGGAAAAGGTTGGATTTATCTCTTCTGTTTTTTTCTTCCTTTGCTTCTGTCTCTGACATAGTAGTATCTGTTAAGTTTGATGGCAGATTATCACCACGGCGTTGTTTGGATTTTTCTGTGATTAACTACATAATGCCCTTTTGATCCATCTCATCTAGTTGTTCCTTGAGCCTTTCTCTCAGCTCCAAGGGAACTCGGCGCGGTGGGTGGACCACTGGCTCTACGTTTGGATCAACGATGATATGATATTCTTCATCAAAGCACCCTACAGTGTCATCAAAGCACTCTGGGTACATCTTGATCAAATCTTCCCTGTTTCCGATTGGAGGTCGATCTTCTATTGGCGTTGTCTCTTTGATTCGTTGCGATTTCTTCAAGTGTATCTCATGGTTGATACTGACTACGCCCATCTTCTGGCACTCAGGTAGGCCTAAGATGATTGGACCTTCGGATTCAGTGACGGTTATTGCAGCCTCGCTTGTGGTTTCCTTGTATTGTTGTTTTCCCCCCATGTGGGATCTTAGTGCCTCCATATGCGGTGAGTATGATATTACTTGGTGTGAGTACGCCTTTTCTTGACTCGTCCGTCGTCCTCATGTTCTCTGGATACATCTTAGCGTAGTGGTTGATAGGCATCACGTTGCTTTGTGCACCCGTAAAAACATCCCGTTTTTCTATACAGTTCACCAAACTTAACGAATACTGGTTACACACAGCCTTTAGATATTTTACCCTGAAGCACTCAAGCTTCTGATACAATTCCCTTGCACTGATTGTTTATTCTAACAGGATCTAAATTTCTACTGTGGGGTCTTTATCTTTCACTTTGTGGCAGTTGATTCGTTCCTCACAGCGTTTGACCATGTCTTTAACAAAACAATGCTCTTGGGTACTGTTCTAGTGCCTCATTTAGCAGAAACAATGACAACTCAACCGCTCCAATTTGTGTGGTTTAAAGTCGGAACAGTTTGGAAACCATGAGATATTGATAGCTCCGTAAGGTGACCTGGAAGATTTTCTACCACCCGTCCAAATCAAACATGATGAAGTTGGATGTTGCTGTGATTTAGCCTCTACCTTCTTTTTGTACTCTGAGCACAAGCAGTTTCTGCTTCCACCTTTCCCGAACAGTTCTGCTAGTGACTACATTATAGTGATGGTGTGCTGTCGTGTAATGATTCAGTGGCTCTATAATAATTCAATGGTTCTATCATTACATTTGCCTTTTGTTTGGGTTACTACTAGGTCCGTTTTAAGGGACTGGGCATTCCTTTATGGGCCACCATGTTCATCACAAGTGCTTTGGCCTGCAGGTCACATGTGCAGGCCACTAGGTATGCCTTACATGTAAAGGGCTCCATGCCAGGGGGTCTCACTTAAGCCATGGTGATCAGCGCGAAGTACGTGCACGGACATAGACTTCGGTGGAGACGTAGTTTTCCTGTGTTGTCTTGGGTGTACAACAGAAAGGTATTTCTTCCCCGATCCAGACGTATTCTTGGCAAGGGTCCGGCAATTGGCCATTAAGTATGGCAAGGCGGTGACCCGCTCCGATCTACCGTGTATTAATAGTTACAAGTCAGTGACATAGTGCTGCAAGAGGACCAGTGCCAGAAATAACTGCAGTCATCTCCTATTTTACATGCAAAACGTTCATGTATGTATTTGTATTGGACAACCAACTTTCATTTGAAAACAGTTCATAAGAACAATTTCTTTTTTTTTTTTTGCAGCCAAAATGTATCAAAATAAATGCGATGCATATGCTAGTGCTTTACAGTATGGTCCAGGTAATTGTGATAAACATACAGTGTGTTACTAATCTAAAAATCCAATGTCATGATACATGTGGCTAACATACACTTTAGGCAATGAACATTAGCCTACACAGTGTATAAAATAAAATAAAGGATAGTAAGCTGAGTACTTACCAGTCTGAAGTGTTTTGATGGTTTTCGCCTAAGGTTTGAGAAAGAGACTCATAATGGGCTTCCACATTCCAAACCACAGACCAGCAAAGACCATGTTTTCACGCTGTGTTCTGGATAAATAGAAGGAATTTTAATTACAACACAGTCAAAAAAATCTACATCTGCAGCAATGAAAAAAATGTTATCCTTGTATTATGAATTTCTCATGATTTCTATACCTCTTCAACTTATGATAATTGGCACTTTGCACTAAGATGGTCGATTTCACTTTTTAGATACAGGCAATAAGTAAGTTGTCTTTCACTCAAGAGCAGAGGCCAGTAGTATTTTCTAAAAGAACACATTTTTCTTGATACAAAATAATCCAAATTTGTAAATTTGAGTGAATGCCATAACCATCACCATGCTCGGGCCATATGTCAGCTGGGCACCAAAGTACAAAGGTAACTTCTCTAACTTTTCGTTCTGTGCAACTTCACTTTGAGCTCGTTTCAGATCATCTTTCTTTGACCTCAGCCAGGAAAAAGCTGTTGTCATCGCTGTCCGCTGTTCCTGCAGCTCATCCCAGTCCTCACCACTGTAGTCCGAAAAATCATTTTCCTCCATGCTAAAAATTCTTTGCAAAATTGGTTGATAGAAATATGGTTTTGGAAGGCCTTGTGTTCCAGGAATTGCTCTTGTTTGGCCTTCATGTGTTCCTCGTGCAGCAGGTGGGCGTTGACAAGGGTCAGGCTGAACATGAGGAATAAGGCTTCTTCCACCACTTGACGGTGCGGCGTCAGAAGCAGAGGTATGCTACCATCTGGTCCGACGTGTCCACAGGTTCCATGTATTGGTTGTAAAGATGGATGCACTCTGGTTTGTAGATCAGTTCCCCTGGGTGGAGTTTCTTACCCCTGGAGACAGGCCTAGCACTATGTGCTGACGTCAGCATATTTACGTCTCGTCTGTTCCTATATTTTATAGCGAGGAGTCACTCATTCGCTATGCACACTTTCTCTTGTGGTGTTGTGAGCTTTGCATTCTTGAATTCATTTACAACCACAGTGTGGGAACAATAAACTACTCTCTACATATAAAAAACATTCGATGTTGCTACTGCTTTGTTTAACCATTAGAGGTTTATTATCAACCTTCATCACTCCTTACATGTAGATATTGTATTACACATCCAGTGCAATAAATCTAGATACATGTATGTATATGGGGTAAATCTGGTCAACAAACTGGTCATCTCTAGTAATGTCCCTAGTTTGACTCCTCAGAAATTAACTTACAGTTTCAGCCAGACTCTTGTATTTCTTCTGAGCATGTTGTTGTCTCTCCCTTTTATCCAGGTCTTTAATGGTTGTTTTGGGAGCCTGTCTTGCCTCTTGCTGGAATTTCTTGTAAAGCTGTGGCTCCTCCTCCTTGATTCTCTTGTATTCCTGACTGGCTGCCTTGAATCAGCCTTCCCGCTTTTTCCTGTGGTGTCAGTCACAAGTACATGTAATTCAAATTATGGGTACTCTGTCACGGCAGCTCGCCACGGCAGGGATGGTTTGATCATCGCTTATATAGACAGGAAGTATACCTTGCGGTACGGAGGTACTACCTTACACCGATAACAAGCGATGAATCATGCCCGAGATTATATACTTATATAAAGCTATAATCGTGGTCGTATCGGGTGGTGTTGGAACCCCCTTGCGGTTGCGCATCGTGCCACAGGCATTCATCCCAGCATCCGACAGGTGCTGAAACAACTGTACCGCTGCCAGTGGAGGTGCCGGTTTCTGGATCGCCGCCTGCACGGCGCCCGGCGCTGGCGGACGCGGAACCTGAGCCATTCTCGACACACACAATTTTCACCCGGCGTTCGACGACCCCGACGGCCAACTGCGCATTTGTGTCGTTTCTTTCCCCCTTTTATATCTTATCCCTCATTAGCATACCCACCTGTTTCTTTGTCTTCTCTGATTGGTCCCCTTACTAAATAGTGTTAATTGGGCACCTGTCTGTGGCGCGCGGGGACAGGTGTAGCGGTGCGAATAGGTTACAAAACTGATTTGGCTTCTTCGGCTCATTTAGTCCTTGAAACATATTTTTTAAGCTCTTCCAAGAGGTATATAATTCCTAATAGCATGCATCGTATCTAGCTATATATAGACTACTTATAACTTGGGCACATACCTGTCGAAGATGTGGTTGCCACCCAGTCCTCCTGGGTCATGTCTTGGTACCAGAAAGCTATTGAGGGAAAATTGAAGAGAAATTTGCAGTGTAATTGGTGTAACCAAGGAGTGTAATGCATATACCTCTTACATGTACATCAGTGATAGACAATGATGACTACAAATTTAATGAAAAGGATAACTGCTAAGCTGTTGTAGTTGTTTACTTACAAGTTTAAACTTCAGAATATCTCTCCGCATCTTCCACGTCCAAGCTGTTCTCATCCTCCCATAACCTTCTCAGCGAAGGTAACGATTCCATGGGATCTTAATCTGACACGCTTACGATTGACTCAGCCTCCTCGCTTGCTCCGCCGGACGCAGCCCGCTGGTTTGCCTCCTCGCTTGCTCCGCCGGACGCAGCCCGCTGGTTTGCCTCGTCGCTTGCTCCGCCGGACGCAGCCCGCTGGTTTGCCTCCTCGCTTGCTCCGCCGGACGTAGTTCAGCCATGCCGTACTTCAGCTTGTTACGCCGTATTTCAGCCATGTCGTAGTTCATTAAAAACGGCGTAGTTTTTGCTTGGAGTGCGACGTATTTGGTCAACGTAGCCGTATCTGATCCACTTTCCTGAACTACGCCGTACTTTCCTGAACTACGCCGTACTTTCCTGAACTACGCCGTACTTTCCTGAACTACGCCGTATATGAGTTTTGACCGTAATAGAAAGCCATAGACGTTGCCGCGGAATGGAACCATATCTTCATCAATGCATATCTGCTGCCCTGGGTACCATGTGGACTTGAAACTGTCCACCAAGGTGTCATAAATATCTCCCACCTTGCGCATGTCATTTTGCAAGACCAAGTTCAGCAAAGACATGCTTCGTTCTGCTGGGTTCATCCAGCTGCCACGAGGAGCGCAACTTGCAGCTATCAATGCATCTAAGTCCAGTGCAATGAACATAAGAAGGTGTGTAATCTGAACTGATTTGAATGTTACTCTGTGATCAGGTCCTCCATCTGAGTACATCAGCAGTATTGGCACATCGAGATTCACGTCGTCTGAACTAGCAAATTTTCTCCGACTGGCATCAAAGACCTGTTGTGTCCTCTCACACCAGTAGACACCGGCTGACCTGGGTTCCCCACGGGTACAATAGTCTTGTCATCAACACATATCCCTGCATGTTCACTGTATAACTAACTTTTTCTACAGAAATGATAGCGTACGTAGGCATGTGGTAAACATTTGAAGCACGAGTGGTTTGTAAGATAATGGTAAACGGAAACATGCCAGTGCCACTAATGCACTAGAATACTGCCTGGTCATGCCTGCCTCCTCTGCAAATGTGGTGATTATCCGAATGTTGTCGGAGGTCTTTGACTCATCCAGGTCCAGCAGCTCAACTGGGGTGTACTGCATAGCAGTCATCCAGCGGCGTGTGTTGTTGGTGGCAGGAACTCCTTGACCAGAGAACTCCTTGAAGTTCTCACGGAGGTGCGTCTGCACTAAAGCACAGATCTATTTTGGAGCTACACATTTGCAAAGAATAATATGTTCATCTCATACGTTAGGTACAGATGAGAGTTCCTCAGTGTTGTCCAAGATGAGGGAGTTGCAAGGAAGTCCCAGGGCCTGCTGCTTCTATTTCAACACTATCTTACCCATGTACGACTTCCTGAAGTATGCTATAACAGGCCCGATGATTCCGAGAAGGGCTGGCACTCCTCTTGCACTCAGAATCTTCTGGGCTCCGAGGTTCAGGTTGTCCGTAACACACCCCCAGCGAAATGCCAGTTCCAGACATACTGGTGACGTTGATCATGGCCCGGGCGTTGTCTGTTGTCATCGCTCTCACCTTCCCTTCCAGCTGAAAGTCTTTGAGGCAGTCATCAATTTCCACTATAATGTTCTCCCCAGTTTGTCGCACCTCTCCTTTCAGTGTCGGGAGGACTTGACACTAGTTGCCAGTCCTTCATATAGTGGACGGTGATGGTCATGTAGTGGTTGGCCACACGTGACGTCCAGCCATCTCCTGTAAGGGAGACATGGTCAGCTATTGCTAACTCTTGTTTCAGGGTAGTTAGGGCTGCATCATACATCGCTACTCTTTTGGGAGTCTACGTACCATTACGCACCTCAGCATGACCTCAAGACCGGTACCGCTTTCTGACGCGGCCAGTGTGGCTTTGTCCTGTAGAGGCTCTTTAGTGTTGATGTCTTCTTTGCGAGTGTAGCCAGCCTTGCTGTACAGGCTGACCCTGAAGCCGAAGACGGTCCTTGTATGTCTCCTCCATTGAGAGGTTCACGTTGTTGGTCACTTTGTTATGGTCGATACCGATCCGTTTGGCCAGGTCTTCTGCCAGGCTGCAGTACACGACCATCTAAACTTTTGTTATTTATTCATTTCGCTCAAAAAAAAGATAGAAGGTGAAGTAAATTAAATTAAGTTAAAAACACTGTGCAGGATAGGACGAAGCCTTAAAGGCTTGTACAAGCCTTTCCCTTTAAACATTAAAAAAAACAAGGCAACTGAAGACAAAATATCAACAAATCGCACATATTATATTATATTAAGTAACCATTTTACAGTTGAAAACAAAATTATAGCAAAATAAGCTAATGAAGAAGCTAAGTAACACTTGAATAAATCAAACCAAGAAGTATAGCAGCTACGATGACATTGGAAACTAAGGACCAGAAAGGCATGCGCTAAAAAAACAACATACAAGAGTTTTACCTAGATTCCACTAAATGAAATGTCAAATTGCGTCCATCATGAAATCGAGTAAACTACAAAAAGTACCCTTCGATTCCTCCAACTTGTGGGAGACGATATCCCGGAATCTTGGGGAGCAAATATCGTATGTATAGCAAAATGTCTGAGAAGATGTGAGGGCTGGTTCGTCTGCAAATTTTGTATCTTTATGACAGCTCTTATTTTTTAATCTGGTCATGATAACTTATGCTTGGTACCGGTACTAAATAAATACTCAGAGACAATGTATATACAGGCCTAGGACAAGACATTTTATTCAAAAGCCACAATCGACAACTGACCACAGATACTAATGTATAGATAGACAATGTATAGTCAAGACATAAGTCAAGGGAAAAAATTGAAATTCTGCCACAATGCACAACTCAGATATTGAATTTAACCCTGCATGTGGGATGTCCCAGAATGTGCAATAGAGAGGCTTAAATAGGAGTGGTGACACTGAACCTCTTTTTGCACATGCTGGCCCCGGGGACGGTTCACTCTGTACACCATCAAACATAGAGGTTTCAAAAGTAGATTCAGACTCTACCTGACCATGCTGTCCCTGTACAACAGCACCACCAGAGGAAGGCCCCGGGGACGGGTCACTCTGTACATCAAACATAGAGGTTTCAGAAGTAGATTCAGTCACAGGCTGAGTCAAAATCAAACTCCTCAGCATCTGGCCCTTCAATTGAAATCATCAAAAGGTTTTTGAGAGTCACAGCCTTCAGTCTGCTCCTCAGAGACGTCTTCACCCGCTTCATTGTGTTCTGTCATGTGGACTCGTGTGTTCAACTGTGTGTTGTTGGGCTGTTAGGGTGGAAAGAAGATTGTTTTAGACAAGAATTAAGGCTGTTGTTGGCAGGTGAATGTTATTCCTTTATAAACTTTGATTTGAGTTTAGTTTGAATAGAGGCTATGGTTTTGGTGTTTTCCCCAGATTTAAATGTGGATGTGCGTGAATTAAATCAGACAAGGCTTCTCCGTAGTTTGGAAACAAATGTATTGGGTATTCGGAAGAATCGCTGTTAATGTGCTTCGTTCTCATTTAGATGCACACCGAAAATAAACTCACGTACATTACTGTGATGAGGATGTTACTTACCTGAGTGTAGTGGTTGAAAAGCCTCTCTCACAGTCTGAAAAGATACCAAAGTCAACAGTATTAGTTTGTTGTCATATGAAGTCACACTTTTTGGTATTATAATTAAGATAGCAATAATTCAACATTGAATGTAGAAATCTGATGCTTCATACCTACTGGTCTTACGCCGCTGTCCTTAGTTAGCCTTTAAGTGTAGCAGACTGTTCGGGGTCCAGCTGCCTGTGTTGCACTGCCCGCGGGTCGTAGCCCGCACATGTTGGACTTCGCGCCACTGCCTACATAAGACAACTGGAGCGAGCTCTGTCATGTTGTTTCTAGAGGTCATGGTCTTCGATTGTTTGTTTATTTGTTTATTTAAATTTTTAACAAAGTGAAAGGGAGGGCAAAACAGGTGCGAAGCACCTTTGCTAGTTGCCCTCCCACATACAAAAACAACAAGAATGTACATTACACAGTCAACAATCTATAATACAAGTAGGGCACAAAATATCATATAAACATAATCAAGGTAACAACAATGAATGGAAGAGATAACCATATCGGAACGATATCTAGTGAGGTCTTGAGGCAATACTAGAGCTACATTCACACGAAGTGGTCCAGGTACATGGCAGATCAAGACTGTATTGAGTGTTGAATCTGTTGTAGGCTACTTTTGCCAGTTTATGTTTAAATGCTATGATATCAGACTGTATTTGGATTGGAGTTTCGATTAAGAATTCTGTGCAGTCTATGATGTGCCGTACCTTCTTGTGTGAAAACAGTAACATTTTTCTACGCTCTTAATGACTGGAGCTGTGTTACAACATGCCAAAAAAATTATACACGTGGCACTAATGTTCAGTCCATCAGCAACTTGGTCCATATCCTCTAGGGTCAAATTTGCACCTAAATGAAAATGTAACAAACAATTATATAAAATACTGAAAATTGAATGAGAATGAATGATCTGAAGAGATGAGCTATAGGCCCATCACCGGCTGTAAACAAACGATTTGCCCAAACATGGCTCTCTACATACCTCAGTACACGATTAACAGTACCCCAAAACGTACGTACATAGTTCTTTAGCATGCTAATAAAAAATTAACGTACAATTAGAGTCTAAATCCGACGGCAGCACACGGTCCATTGTTATTGGAAGTGCTATGAACGAACTGCAACGTCGAAAATTAAAGGCCCATTCATATATGTCAACTTCATGGGCTTGTGTTGTTTTTTCCCCGTCAGTGTCAGTCAGAATTCGATTCAGACATCTGTATTTCTGGAGTAAGTAGGACTATGTCTGTACAATGTATGTTACCTTGAAGAAGGTCCATCCGACTTGTAAATCAGTATATTTTATCCGGCACAGTTGCCCCGACGGCAGGACAGACTGCTATGGGACCGAGAGAGAGAGAAACAGTTATAGCAAGGCGGCGAACTAAATGAAGCTCTATTTAAACAAATAGATGTTATGTCCTTTGCCCGTTAGAGGTAGGACAGGTTCTTCTCGTGAGACAAAGCCTTCTTGACCGCGTCGAAAGCTTCGTTCTGCTCCTTGCCCCATGTCCAGAGCGTGCTCTGCCTCGTTAGGTCTCGTAGTGGCTTCACTATTGATGCATACTCAGGGACGAACCTTGACAGGAAGTTTGTCATCCCTAGGAGACTTTGCACTTCGCCGGGCGTTGTCAGTGCTGGGCAATCGACGATCGACATTGTCTTCACTTATTTAGCAAAGATATCATCTTCTGGAACAGTGATTACGCCTTCAGGTAGAACTTTCTTTAACCCAAATATGTCAAAGAGGTCAAGAGATGTTGATCTAGTACATCTCACGGGACACATTATCCCACAATTATTTCCCCCCGATGTAAGCCTTCCTTAACTTCCTGTCTCCAGAGTGTTTGTTGCTAGTGTCTCCCATGTGTTAGTATCTATGTCCATGTCTTTCATGTCCCATTTAATAACGTATTAAAAAGCGCAGGTGAGGACGACCACGTGCTCTAGTCCCGTTGGCAAGTTCACTGTACAACAGGTTCTTTGGGATTCTCCCGTCGGGCATTCGGAACGTAGTTTTTGTAAAAACTGCTCTGAGATGACAGAGATGTGTTTTACTCCAAGTAGATTTTTGGTCTGTAGGCGGGTGCGGGTGTGTAGTACCTGGGAGACTGACACCTCAGCGTTAGGGAAGCCTGCAGGTTATTGGTATTCTTCAAAGTTTCATTCACGGAGTCAATGCGCTGCTTACTATTGTCTAAGTCGTTGGTACCAAGGTGAATGATGCCTGTTTTGGTTGTGGAGTCTTTGATGTTCTTCATGTTGTAAATCGCCACCTTGATAGTGCTGTTCCTGTGCATTTTAGCACGTCTTAGATCCGCGTCTCTGAATATGACAATGGCAATGACAGTGAACTTTATTGCATGTTCACGCCCTACACGGGCCAAATGCACTTAAGTTAAATAACTTGGTAATAAGAATAGAAGGAGCAATTGTTACATTCGTGTGCTATTTCTCTATCTATAGGATCTAACTACAGGATCTCTTCTCTCTTTTTGAAACATGTATGAATAAATTTACATAGTTTTTCAATTATATCATAGCGCTTGGATGTCATAATATGTTTGAACAATTCTATTTTCGGCAAGTATGCAAATTTCTTTTCTAACTGTAAGGAGCTAATAAAGGATTTCCGGATGTCATTGTATACCGCACATTCTAAAACAAAGTGTGCTTCATCCTCTATACAGTTATAGTTACATAGAGTGCAAATTCTGCTGTCTGCGGGAGTCTGGTTGTAATATGGAATCGGCGAAGATTGTGGTTTCAGCGCTGTTGGTGGTATCCACTGTGTTATTGTCGTTTTGTCGTATCCCTGTGTAGATGTCAAACTACCACTAGACCTCAAACTACCACTAGACCTCAAATATTCCATTCCTGCCGTTGTACATTGTTCTGTTATTTGCCATTGTCATTGAGCGCACGCACAAAAAGAATTTAATGGGAGTGGAGAAAAATGTTCTTGACCCATTCTTTGCTATCTTTGAAAATGCTTGGTATCTCCAGACATTCGTGCCAGTAAAGTCTGTAAAATGATCAATTTACAAGTCAAGGTACAAAATGATGGCTGTATTGTACATGGCAAGACCAGTGATCTGTTATGGATAGAAATCTTGTCTTGTAGGTTTAATTCTTTTACCGGTATCTATGGAGTGATTTGTTTTACCTAACATGCGTTGTGAAAGTTACCTCATGTAAGTTCACAAGAACTTGGTTTGGTGTATTCCTTCATATATAGTCTATTAGAAAATATCATTTGTTTCCCACGTTTAGCCATATGCAAATATTGAAGTTAGAGGGACCTTCTTTCGATCAAAGGCTAAGATGAAAAAAGTAAACACTGAGTCTCATAATGTTACATAGAAAAGGGGGTCTTTATTGTGGGGCTAGCATGACAAAAAAGCAACCGCTATGCATATTTAACATAAGGCTGTGAGAAGTAGCTCAGCTACAATTCATGAATGAGAACAAAAGGACGTACTACAAGCTGTAATGTTGTTGGTATCTAGGAAAATAAACGAGTGAAGGAGAAAAACATGATTGTGTAAAATGTATTCTTCTTCAGACAAATGGCCATGTTCTAAGTCAGACAAAATCCTTGGTAGGGCGGGGCTGTACCAAATCCACATAAACTCGCTCCGCCTATATTATACTTAGCACTATTGGATTTCGTTTGCTAGCCATTGGACAGTTCCCCATCCCATGTCCTCTACCATCTGCTTTGACGTCTCCCAGGTGCTTTCCTCCCTGGAGAAGCCCCTCCACTTCACCAGGTACTGCACCCTGCCTTTTCGCTTCCTCTTTTGCAGGAAGCACTCCACGTCATATTTTGGGTTTTCAGTCTCCCCCTCGCATGTTTTCGAGGATTTCTGTTGCTGTAGAAAGACACACACAGTGGCAATAAGATGTGTGAACATAATATGGTATGTCATAATGTACACTGACTTTGTGGTGGACCATAGCACTTTAGCAGTATCAAAACAGATACTAGTAATACAAATATTACAAGCAGTTTCTTAATCAACCTTTCTCCTGAAGGATCTAGTCTACAATATTTTTGAAACAAGTGGATAATTTAGTGAAGCAATAGTGACACAACAATCCACCTATAACTTCTTGTATTTAATTAAGGTGATAATATCTTTCAATTATTAATTTTTCCTTCATAACACAAATAGTACACATGTTATAAACTATTTACCTGTCTGTGATCTTCTTGCCTGTAAAGTAGGCTCCTTGAAGGGTGCAGGGGGCTCCTGTATGGCATTGGCCGTCTCGCTGGTAGCGGTGGCCGCCTCGCTGGTAGCGGTGGCCGCCTCGCTGGTAGCGGTGGCCGTCTCGCTTGTAGCGGTGGCCGTCTCGCTTGTAGCGGTGGCCGCCTCGCTTGTAGCGGTGGCCGTCTCGGTGGAGACTGTAGCCTCCTCAAAGGGTGACAAAACTGAAGACAAAAATTAATAATAGTATTAGGAGCATGCTTTTGACATGTGCTGGCTTCTTAAATCAAGCCAACAGTTTCAATGCCATCTTAGTGATTTGATTCCCTCCATGTACCAACGTGTGGATGTAATAAAATATGTTTGAGTTTGTATATCTTTTTTTTTAATCTTTTATTCATCTTTTTATATCTTTTTTTTCATATTTTGGAGCTTTGAAACGAGCCCTGCCCTGCTGTTATTGCTGTTAAGAAAAACAAAGGACTTAGTGCTTACCTTTTTACTAAATAATGTACCAGTGCGGAATAGTGGATTGTGCAAAATGTGATCAACAATTCACTTTAATCATCAAAGGGTGCTATCAAGTACGAGAGCTTATGTATTTCAAACACAGTAAGACGGTATTATGTCAATAATGTGCTAGTAATTACTATCCGGAGGTATATTTAGCAAATTTTCTTGATTGTAATATGTGTTTGGTTTCCACTGACCTTTGACCAGTAGGTCATCCTTGCAAGCAAGGAGCTGTTGGAGTTTGTCAACCCCCATGTTGCCAGGCTTCTTCAGGGCAAAGCCTGGCGGAAGGCCCTCCACAACCACAAGCCCCTTCTCAAAATCTCCATAAGGGAATTTTGTTCACCTTCCTGGTGAGATCTCTGTAAATACATGTATCAAAATGATTAAGTTGATACAAGTACTAAAACTTTTAAAACTACTAAAGACACTTCATGTCATTCCTCTTATATCATAGGTTGGGTCATAGCTGCCCTCAACCTTAATTTGCACACATTTAAGCGTCGCTTAACAAAGATGCATGATATGTAACGTATCTGGTAGAATAACTGTATATTGTGTAGCTGTTGGTATTGTGATTTGTGAATGTATTGCGTTGTTTTAAAAAAAACAGGATTGTCTGAAAAACAGGTCAAATGACCTGAGCGCAATTTCCTGTATAAATAAATAAAGTGAAAGTGAAATAGGAGTAATAAAAGAAAGTCTATACCCCTAGGCATTAAAACAGAGAGATACCAGTGAATTAATTAATTAACAACAACATAACACTCTGACTTCTGTAAGATGAAAAGTTGCAATAATGATTGAAAAAGAATAACCATGCAATAGATAAATCTTAGCTATGTTATCTCTTTGCGAATGTAACCCGTATATAGATAAACTGATCAAATACGGTGCATGCATGTTGAATGGGTCTGTGCCTGCTGCTTACCGCTAGTAATATTGCGGTCTTGGGTTTGATCCCACTATAAGTTTGGTTACTTAAAACCTACAACACAGGAACATATATCAGAAATACAGATGACAATAACATATCACACTGATTACAGCTTAACCCTCAAACAAACGAAAGGGGTCCCCCCAAAAAAAAAAGATCTGCAAAAATTTGTAAAAATAATAACAGGAAGTTTGATGTAACCACCTTGAAATAACCTGCTACATCGCACAGTTCCTTCCATTTTGACGTATCCTGGATGTCCCGAATGTACGTTGGTAACTCCTGACCAATTCTCGCGCCGTGCGCTTGTAGTTGGCGAGCGGTTTCAGGTATCCCATACAAGTTCCTGACCGTGTCGAGGAGTGGAAAATGGTAGAATTCCTTCTTGGGTTTACCTCGTCCGTCATACCGACGTTTTTGCAGTCTGGACATCCCTCGGCTCGTTCGTTCTCCCCGTGGCAGACAATACAATCATTGATGCACGTGTCATAAGTGTTTGACTTGGGGAGCATGTCTTTTACCATTGAAACGGCTTGCTTATACGAGCCAGTGACAGAATTCGATATGCCATGATCGTCCAGCACCTGCTTGAATAGTGACAGTATTTCTGAAGTAACTTTTCGGGACACACCCGGATTGTCAGCCTTTATTTTAGAACGTCGGTAACAAATCTAATCTGAGTCCATTTGCCAGGCGAGCCACTAGTACCATAAATCAAAGGTGCATGCCTACCGTCCTTCCCGTCCTCTAGAAAAAGCGATATGGCTGGCGTATACTCCACTGACTAGCGGCCGACATTTTCCTCTACATTTCCATCTACGCCTTTGTATGGCGACGACGGGTTTGTTTCGCTGACAAGTGATCCAGTATCCCCACGCCAAGTAGATAAATCCAGGGAATAGAGGAGACAGGGCATCAATAAAGGAGGAAATTGCTTGGACACTATATCAAACCACTGACCAGTGAAGTGAAATAACTGATCAATTGCCGTACGTGTCTGAAATGAAATGTTTTGCCGCCACAGTAGAATAATCCAGCACAACAAAAATGATGAACACTGACCTTTGCCTGTGTTAATCATTTGAATAGCTGTTTTCAAACCCTTCATATAAAGTGTTGTTAAGTTCATCTATAGCAATACGACTATTTCCGATTCAAATTTCCTCATCTTCAGTGTCTGACTGTTCTGACGACGATTCGTTCACATCATAAAATGATGCTATATCCTCCTCTCCGTGATTTTTAGTCTTTTTCAATTTCCTACCATCTTCTACAGGTTCAGAGGCAGTAACACTAACAGAATTGAGTATATCATTTCTAGGCTCTGATACATAAGTAATGGCATCCATGTCATGATCAGGACAATGACTTGCATGATGGGCTTGACTTGCATAATGGGCTTCTTTTACACAAGTTTATGTCTTCGAATTCTCATCATAGAAACTTGCCCAATGATTCCGAAAGGCTTGAATACTATAGTTGATCTGGCAACCAGGGCACACATTTCGCTTTTCAACTTTCTTCCTTCTTGACACCCTGTAAAAAGACAATAATCACAAGAGTTGGCTTCGAACAACATGTTACTGTTGCTTGAATCAAGTTTCAAACCTCTGCTCGTGATCAGATGACCATGGAAGAGGACCTCTTCTTGCCGGAGCTTGACCTTGTCTGGATTCAGCTTAAGGTTTCGTTCCCTGCATCTCTTCATGAGATTTCTCAGGTTCTTGTCATGATCGGAGGTTGCTTCCTCGATGGTCTCTTCTTCACCCCACACTAGTATGGCATCTACCACGGGCTTCACGCCTGCTAGACCTTCTAGCGCTTGATCTAGGCGTCTTTGTAATATCTCCCATTTGGTGTGTTGAACGTCGTCAACATCGAGCATTCTTCATCTATTAGGCTATCTGCCAGTAACCACTCTTAGCATCTAACACACTGAAGACTTTGGCTTTCTTCAGTTCTGGGACGATATCTTCGATCGTCGGCGCTGGGTAGTGACTTCTCTTCAGAGCTACATTCAAGTCTCGTGGGTCTATGCATATCCTCAGTTTTCCTGACGGGCTTCATCGCGGTCACGAGACTGGACACCCATGGCGTCGGTACTGTAACTGACTCGATGACGTCTTCTGCAGTCATCTTGTCCACTTCTCTCTTCAGCTGCTCTTTCATTGCAACTGTAACTCTTCTGGGAGGATTTACGACTGACTTGACTGCATCTATTTCCAAATGGCATTCTCCAGGGAGCCTTCCCAAGCCAGAGAAAACATCCTGGTATTATTCTACCAGACTCTCTTTTGTCACTGTTTGCTGACCGCACTTGCCATCGGTTTGGGTTTACTGTCATCAAGTGCTAGGATTCGGTCATAATGCACTGTTACTACAGTACTCCAATCAGTACTCTCAAAACCGGTGACAATCGAGTCGGCTAGGTCGTTTACTACGATTGCATCGAACTGAAGTAAAGAGGTATCTTCTTCCAGTACAGCGTTGTAGTGCACTCACCTATGACGGAGAGTCGCCGCCCATCTGCTTGGATTGGTGTGAGGCTTGAGATGTATGGCGATACTTGTGTTACGTGGTCACGAGAGAGAGGGACGACTTCACTCTCAGAGATACAACTCAGGACTGGCCCCGACCACGCGGTCGGAGGTAGTTTATTTACATCACTAATTCACCGCTGCCACCAGTATTATATGCTGGATGCTGCTATAGAGATGACCGCACTAGACCACGGCTTGGGCCAGACTGATCTCAGGGACTTCATTGGTCACTTTAGTAATTGACGCCAGATGTGACACCACATGTGTACAAGTCCTACCCCCTACACTGGTCAGTCTCACCAGTGGCTCGGCTACAGTCGCGAATGCTGGGACACACTTCCGGTAGAAGGACGCCAGACCGACGAAGGATCTGAC
This sequence comes from Branchiostoma belcheri, assembly GCF_001625305.1. NCBI lineage: Eukaryota > Metazoa > Chordata > Leptocardii > Amphioxiformes > Branchiostomatidae > Branchiostoma > Branchiostoma belcheri. Next base: position 1,625,899 of record NW_017804009.1, on the reverse strand, counting down.
TTCTGTTTGGTTCGTTGGTGTAGGCCAGTGCTGGACTCTGGAGATGTTAGCAGGGTCAGGGGCGACACCCTGGCGGAAAAGCACATGTCCTAGGAAGGTGACTTCCTGTTAAGCAAAACGAAATTTTGCTGGGTTCAGTTTCAAACCAGCCCGCCTGAATCGTGTAAACACCTCCTGGTGGGTGCGTAAGTGGTCGTCAAAAGTCCGTGTAAACACGATGATGTCGTCGAGGTACGCGAGGCAGACGTCCCAACCGACGCCAGCGAGCAGTAGTTGGACAAGACGATGATATGTCGCCGCGGAGTTGGAAAGGCCAAACGGCAGGACTTTAAATTGCCATAACCCTTCCGCCGTACAAACGCAGTCTTGTGTCGGTCAGCGGGATGGACAGGAACTTGCCGTGGTCTAGTGCGGTCATCTCTATAGCAGCATCCAGCATATATAACACTTGCACTGACAAGTTCAGCCGTTCTACCTCCTCCACTCGAATCATGCTCGATTCGGCTCCCGACTACAAGATGATTCTGACTGTCCCTCGTGGCGAACATCAAGGTGTGGTGAAGCCCGAACACTGACTCCTTTAGCCTCCGGCTTGGGGGAGTTTGTCGGCGTGCACGTGGGCAGGACGTCGCGCATACGTTGTCTCCATGTCGGGCAAGTATGGGCATGCACTCAGGACGTGGTCGCACACTTGCCGCCCGGCTTGTTGACATCTTTGGCAGATCTTCTTGGCCCTGCCGTCGTCGGGTACGATCTTGTTTGACCTGCTGTTGATGTTGTTGTTGGTTACTCGGGGAGGTTTTCCCTTCAAACCTCCGAGAATGGGTGGAACGCCGGTTCCCGGATGTTGCTGTAGTACGCTCTTGCTCCCACATGTTCCGCTGTGTGTTGCTATTCCTGGACGTCTTTCGAACGCGTTTGAGGAGAAATGGCGCGGCGTCCAATCTTCTTGGTGCTTGTGTGGGTTCTTGAGCTCGGTTTGCGGTTGCCACGCCAACTTTTTGCGAACGCCCTCTGTTGTTTCAGATGGATATGATTCGTTTATGTTTTGTTTACTATACTCATGGCTTTATCAAAAATTAATATCGGTAGTTATAATTGTAATGGACTGGGCGATCGAAAAAAGCGAGTGGAAATATTCACATGGTTAAGAGATAAAGCATATGACATCTACTGTTTACAAGAGACCCATTGTACAGAAAAAAAATGAAGAAGAATGGCAAACAGACTGGGGGCTCCAATTTTGTTTAATAACGGATCTAGCAAGAGCAGAGGTGTAATAATTCTTTTTAAGAAAAATATTCTGTATACAATTCATCAAATACTGAGTGACAACTTGGGGAGATGGATGATAGTGGAAATTACAGTCAACTCACTCCGGTTCTGCTTGACGAATATCTATATGCTCCTAATATAGACGAACCTTCTTTCTTTTTTAATCTTGAAGATGAGATACAAAAGTGTACTGACACCGCAAAACATACAATTATTGTAGGCGACTTTAATACAGTTTTGGACACTAAAATGGATAGAACGGGACATAGGGACTCAAATTATCACCCTGTCTCCAAGCTATTAAGTCGTTATGTGCTAAGCTGGATTTGATAGATATATATATAGGTATAAGAATCCAAAAACAGTGCGTTACACATGGCGCCGTCGGTCTCAGGCCAGCCGCATTGATTACTTCTTGATTTCCTTTTCGTTGACTTCTGTAGATAAGGTGGTCATTGCGGAGAGCCTGAGATCAGACCATGCGCTAATCGGGATCTCTTTGATTGATTCAAATGTACACGGAGGCCCTGGTTTTTGGACGTTTAACATTGATCTCTTACAATATCCAGAGTTTATAAAGGAAACATCTTCCTTTATCAAGGAGTTTTTTGAATTTAATATGAAGTCAGCCAATCCACATATAGTGTGGGACTCTTTTAAATGTGCAGTTCGTGGGCATGTAATTAAGTTCTCCTCATGGAAACTTAAGAAAAGTAGAAACAAGGAGCAGTCTCTCATCAGTGAGATCGATGGGTTACAAAAGAGGTTAGACCTGTTATACGACATTGAGGTTTTCCAAAGTCTACAAGAGAAGAGACGACAATTGGAATTGATTTACCAAAATAAGACGACTAGTTTAATTTTGAGTGGCAGGGCAAAATGGATGGAACATGGAGAAAAATGTTCCAAACTTTTCATGAATCTGGTTGAAAGAGGTCAAAATAGAAAAAACATGACAAAATTTATTACTTCGGAGGGAACCAGAACCTCAAGATATTCTAAATGAACAAATGATGTTTTACTCTTGTCTCTATGCCTTTAAAGAACCTCCGATATCTTTAGATAACGAAATGTTTGAATGTTTTTTTCCCAAACCATCATCTGTGTATTTATCCGAGGACCAACGAGATGACTGTGAGGGTGTAATAAGGGAAGGGGAATTGAATATAGCACTTGAATCCTTTTCGGCCGGGAAGTCTCCTGGTTTGGACGGTTTACCCGTGGAATTTTACAAAGAATTTTATAACCTTTTGAAACAGCCTATGTTAGAGTCGTTCAATTACTCCTTTTTCTTAGGTCATCTCTCGGACACGCAAATAATTGGACTAATTTCCCTATTACTGAAACAAGACGCTGAGGGAAAGGATAAAGAACCCTCAAATGTAAAGAACTGGCGTCCAGTGACTTTACTGAACTGCGACATTCGGATACTGTCAAAATGCATCGCTCTTCGTATGAAGAAAGTCATGTCTAATTTGATCTCTTACGATCAAACGGGGTTTATGGAAGGGAGGTGTATCAGTGATAGTATCCGAAGAATTCTAGAAATAATTGAATATTATTATCAATAAGAGAAACCAGGATTGATATTCATAGCGAACTTTGAAAAAGCGTTCGATAAGATTAGAAGAGATTTTATTTTTAAAGTATTAAGAGTATGTAGGTTTCGGAAATTCTTTTGTAAATTGGATTAAAGTTTTATATCAGGACACGTCAAGTAAAATAATTAATTATGGATATATTTCAGATGCATTCCCTTTGTACCGCGGTGTCCGACAAGGTTGTCCTCTTTCTCCGTATCTATTTATATTAAGTGTTGAAATTCTAGCTAATAAGATACGGAATAACCCTGAGATAGAAGGATTGAGAACTCACAACATGGAAACCAAAATTATACAGTTTGCGGATGATTCGAGGTTTCCTTCTGAGCCAAAGATTGGGGTTTTATATGCTCCTATTAAAGACTTAGAAGTTTTTGCCCTGTTATCTAGTCTGATCCCAAATTTTGAGAAATGTAAAATTTTGCGTATCGGTTCCCTTAAGGGCTCCAACTTTGTGTTGCCATGTCCATGGCCTTTACAGTGGACGGACGGTCCGGTCGATATTTTAGGGTTTCATATTCCGCAAAATTTCTTGGAACTTGTGTCGGTTAACTTTGAACGGAAATTTATGAAGTTAGATAAGACCCTCCAGCCCTGGAAAGGCAAAGCCTTGTCTCTTCTGGGAAAAATAACTTTAGTTAATACATTAATAGTTTCTCAATTCATATTTTTGTTCAGTGCACTTCCATCGCCGACCACTGCCTTTTTCGAAAAATATGAAGAAAAAATCTTTAAGTTTATATGGAGAGGGCGCCCTGAACGTGTTAAAAGAAAAACATTGTACAATACTAAAGAATACGGTGGGCTTGGGCTACGTAATTTGAGATCTGTCGACTGTAGCCTAAAAGCAGCTTGGGTCCCAAAGATGTACTTAAATAAAGAATGGTTTTGTTCGAGATTATTGTTTGTATCAAGCCCTATTTTAAGAACCAATCTTATCCCGTTTGTACAGCTCAAATCGCAAGATTTTGATAATCTAATTGGGGAAAAGGTGATTAGTAAGTTTTTCAGTCAAGTGATACAATATTGGTTAAAGTTCCAACTGCGCCCCCCAGAGAATACAGTGGAAATTAAACAATTGCTGATGCTAAACTCAAATATATGTATTGGGGGAAAACCATTTTACTCCGCCACTTTTTGTAACAAGGGAGTGTTGTTTGTCAATGATATTCTGGATTGTGAGAATAGAGTGTTATCATTCGAAGACTTTGCGTTAAAATTTGGTAATGTGTGTTCTGAATTTACATATAATCAACTGATTTCAGCCATTCCAACTCAATGGAAACAGTTGTTGAGACAGACAAACACACCCTTGGGAGTTTGCATCCCGGTCTGTAGAAATATTACATGGCTCAAAAAGAGAAAGATTAATAAAGTAATATACTTCTTTATGTGCGAAAATAGAACATGGGAGCCTCCTTACAAAATCCAAGCATCTTGGGAAGAATATCTTAACACTCCAATACATTGGAAACGGGTATATAGCCTAATATATAAAACTTATATAGATTCAAGGACACGTATGTTTCAATATAAATTATCATACAAATTTTTAACCTCAAATAAAACATTGTATACTTGGGGATTAATTGACTCCCCTATGTGTGATCATTGTAAGGAGGAAGAGGAGACGGTGGTCCATTTGTTTTGGAACTGTACATATGTAATTGAATTTTGGAAACAAGTGGACCACTGGTACTCAAGTCATACTGGAATGAATCTACAGTTGACCGCTTTCAATGTTCTGTTTGGGGATTTAACCGACAATTGTTCAATATTGTCCAACTTAATTATTCTTTTGACTAAAATGTACATTTTTAGAAATGGCCAATTCCCTCTTAAACTATCCTCCTTCATATCTTTCGTAGCGTATTTTTGCAAATTGGAGTTTATAATTGCAAATAGAGGGTGGAAAATACACAAACATATTGGAAAGTGGGGAAAGTTACACCTTAAATTTTGTTCTTAAATTGTACTTTTTGACTTGACGTATGGTAATGGAATTGAGACTTTTGAGTTACTTTGTTAACTAAACTTTCATTCACTATGTGTTACAGTTTCTTTATGTTTAGATTGATACGAATAAGTATTAATGAATTGGTTTCTGGTATGAGTTTGTTTCTGTTCTTTTAAAATCTGTGCCATGCAAGTCTGTGTATTGTACTTGTTTTTTGAAAATCTAATAAAAATAACGTGGAAAAAAAAGAACTGTATGAAGCCTTCCAAATTATTTACCACACACATAAATGGCGGGGAAACCCAACACCCACCACACACCGTCACAAAAGTTCATAGAATGGCGGGTAAATTTGAAATCCGACACCACAACCGTCACAGAAGTTCATCGAATGGCGGGAAAGTCACAAAACAAAAGTTCACAGAATGGCGGGAAATTATGAAACCCTACACTACCACTGTCACAGAAGTTCATCGAATGGCGGGAAAAAGTGAAACCCAACACCACCGCCGTCACAGAAATTCATAGAATGGCGGGAAATTATGAAACCCGGCACCACTACCGTCACAGAAATTTGTCGAATGGCGGGAAAACCTGAAACCCATTACGGACATAAACTTGTAGCAGTATTTGACACTCCGAAAAATTCTGTTTAGAACTTTTTACTCCGTATGTTATATGTTTTAATCACACGCCTATACGAATTGTAATTGTCCCGACGCAATTCAGCCAATGCTTTGGCTGCAATGTTTGAGACAATTGTTATTGAAATAAACCACACATATATAAACCCTGCTGCCCTGTCCAGGCGCGGCTGTATGTAGTATGCTGTTGCTGTTGCAGTATTTGTTCCGGGGTTGGTTCTGTGGTACATGGTTAGGCGGACACGGGCGCGGGAATGTTCAGCCATCACAAAACCCCGTTTCAAGCAGCTCTCTGATGCACACAAACGAAACCGGCGTGTATTCAACACGGGAGTAGTCTATACACACCACGCTACGGAGATGAACCTAAGATAAGACAATCTACAGATCGGGTTCACCCTCATTGGCAAAGACAAGAGACCAAGCATTACACGAGACTTTTAGGTGGGCGGCGAACTTGAACAAATCTCACTTACTTATTACAGGGGACCTAAACCTCACTTACTTATTACAGGTGACCTAAACCACCCGAGTATTACTTGGACCCCTTCACCCCACACTCCTAATACTGAAAGTGCAGACAGTCCAGCATATCGATTTGTTGAATGTATAAGAGATACATACCTACATCAGCATGTTATGCAACCAACACGATTTAGAGAGGGACAGATACCTACCCTGGATGATCTAGTACTCAGCAATGAAGTGGGGATGATAGAACAGTTGCTGTATTTGGAACCATTGGGAGCAAGTGATCATGTGAAACTAGACTTTAGTTTTATTTTCAATACAAGTTTACAGGGGAAAAAGAAGAAAATACTGAACTATGAGAAGGCTGATTTCACGAAAATGAGAGATGACCTAAGTGTTGACTGGGACAGTATATTGGCAGGCAAAACCACACAAGAGGCTTTTGATGAGTTGCAAGAAAGGATCACTAAGGCTGTGAAGCTTCATGTACCAGAAAAGACTATAGACGATGCAAAAAAGAAATACAAACCACCTTGGATGAACAAAAAAGCATATCGCAAATCACGAAAGAAGTTCCATGCCTGGATAAGATACCTAAACACTAAGGATAGGAAAGACTGGGAAAGATATAAAGAGGCAAGGAATGCTGCAACACATGCATCAAGGGCAGCACGGCGAGAATTTGAAAGAAATATAGCCAAGGAAGCTAAACTAAATAATAAAGCTTTCTGGAACTACGTCAACAGTCGTCGTAAAACTAAAACAAATGTGGGAGAACTCAGAGATAGATCTGGAAACTTCACAAAAAATGACAAGGAGAAGGCAGAAGTGTTGAACGAACAGTATTCCCAAACTTTTACGGTAGAAGACTGCAACAAGTTTTAGTCTGTTGCGTCCAGTTTTAGTCTGTTGCTGTCACGTCGTGCGTGGGGGTTTCCGATACTTTTTTTGCAACTTTTCTGGAGAATTTTACGTTATTTCTTCAGAAGTTTCTTGTTTTAATGTGTGAAGCAACCGCAAGGAAGTTTCTGTGGTGAATTCGTGCCGTTTTCTGGATGTTCTGAGGAGAAAAAGCGGGTTTCCTGACCAGATGAATGTTGGACGGGAGAACAAAATTGCGAGACTGGAAGTTGGCCGCACGGAGACTCGCTCGCTCAAGGGTCGAGACAGCGTTGCATGTCAGAGACAGCGTTGCATGTCCTTCCTTCTATATTCTATTGTGGTAAAAATTGGCTTTTGTTGTCAACACGTCACATAATTATTGTGTGTTCCATCCAGGGATCAAGACGCACGGACATCGCGCCACCAGGAGGATCTCACAACCAGGACATCTCCTCCTTGGCCATATTCACAATCAACACTTCGAGTCTGGAGGTTGGTTAACAGTTATGTATCTGTATAGCCAGTATATTATTAAATATAGTAAAAATGGGCTTTTGTTGTCAACACGTTACATGAAATTATTGTTGGTTCCATCCAGGCACCAAAACCAAGCGTGACAGAGATATGGCCGGCTGGCGCAACAGGAGCGGAAGATCTAGAGGTGTTGCTACTAGGACATGTACACGAGTCTCACTTTGTGACCTTGGAGAAACAAGTCAAAAAATTGTAATGATCAAATAAACCATCCATTCAACGTTGCGCCTTTGTTGTCAATAC
>NW_017804009.1:1613443-1618272 GCF_001625305.1 Branchiostoma belcheri | reverse complement strand
ACTTCCATTTTTATACTGATTGCCACCATGACTTCAGCCCTATACGGCTGCCAAATGCTTTGTTGTCAACACGTTACATGAAATTATTGTTTGTTCCAGCCAGGCATCACAACAGAGTACAGTTGACATTCCGCCCTATGGTGGATCCCAGGACATCTTGCTGTTGGGACACGTACACGAGTCCCATTTTGCGAGCGCGGAGGTTGGTGAAACAAGTAAAATTGTAACATAGCGAACTAAGCAGGCATTCATGCGTCATTTAAGGAAGTAACCAGACTCACAAATTTTATGCTACGTGAAGACAGGAAAAATAGACCAAGCCGAGGGAAGGAGATACCATGTTACGGAGCACGGGGCTCTCTTGATGAGGCTGCACGGTACAAGGAGAGGGGAGGGTGGATTGCAAGAGGAAAGAAACAAGAAAGAGGAAAGAGACAAGAGTAGGGATCGGTTCGATGTGCGCTGGCCGAAACATATCCATTATCTATACAATCAAAATTATCAACATGGCCTTTATATTGTGTGTACATACCTCCCAGGGCAAAATAATGCAACAGAGACAGCGTTGCATGCCCTTCCTTCTATATTCTATTGTGGTAAAAATTGGCTCCTGTTGTCAACACGTTACATGAAATTATTGTTTGTTCCATCCAGGGATCAGGACCCACGGAGATCGCCCCACCAGGGCACAACCAGGACATTCTCCTCCTTGGGCATATTCACAATCAACACTCTCGTTCAGTACGTCCAGTAACCCCCTGGCCCTTTTCAGCGCCGCACGTACGCCCGGTACGATTGTCTGATTCTTGTAAAGTAAACCCCCGGCCCTTTTCAGGGCCGCACGGATTTTGATCCGTTTATTTGTGTGTGTTTGTGTGGACTGATTCTAGGATGGCGGAAAATCAGGGACCCGATGATGATTGTGGTGGTGGCGGCAGCGAGTTGGTGTGAGACCACCAAGATGGCGGCTGTCTGATTTTTTCCGTGCAGATCAGCACAACAAGTTCGTAATTCTTTCTACGTTTCAAGAGCGGAGTAGGTCGTATCCCTGCCCTGAGCTTATGGGCAGGTGGAAAACAAATAATTCAGAGAACCACGAGGTAGGCGTTTACAATAGTAGTACCTGGTCTGTTAACGAACTTACTCATCCATTATATTTCTCCTCTCTGCAGCCACTATTGTTATTATTATCATTATTATTATTCTTATATTTTGTATATTCATATTTTTATTATTTTGTTATGGAGGAGCATTGTTAAATTAAATATATAAATAAAATAAAATAAAAAAAGACGTGCAGACCAAGGGTGGGTGATCCGTGGTGGGGATTCAAAGTTAAGTCCTTGGTCAACGTATAATACGATTTAGAGATGTAGAACTACTAGTATGGCCACAAGGCCGCGATAACTGCCCTATAGTTGTCACTATAGTATGTTTTCAGTTGAATTGTCTATTTTTGTATCATTACTGTTTTAGTATGTATTTTGTATGTGAAGAGACAACTGGCAGAGGTGCAATTATGCACCTGTTTTGTCTCTCCTCCATGCTACTTGCTGTTGCATTGGAAAGTCTAACAAATAAATAAAGAAAAAAAGACGTGCAGACCAAGGGTGACTGATCTATGGTGGGGTTCAAAATGAAGTCCTTGGCCAACGTATAATACGATTTAGAGATGCAGAACTATGTATCATTCTCCACCAGGCTAACATGGGTAAGTAGGTCTCCCATGCTAATGCCTAGTCGTTGCAAAACATCAGCATTTGAGAGAGAAGATTAGCGGTAAAGACCCTAAAGCCAACAGTTTTTAAATAGGTAAGAAAAATACTCAATTCAGTCTATGGCTGCAATGTACTTTTGAGTCGATTATAATGATAAAATAAACCACTCAATCATTCATTCAACGTTGCACCTCATCTTATGGTGAATCATTCACAGAACTTTGTCGATCCTATCACAGGTGCGCACACCTGACACATCGAAGCGTATTGGAGCCAGAAGATGGCCAAGCTCCGTAGGATGCACGGATGTTATGGCGAAGACACAGAATCATACCTCGAAGAAATGATGTGAAGGGGGAAAGGTACTGTAAGACTGTACAGAGACAAACACTGATTAGGTCTGTCAATTCTAATTTGAGTTAATCTACTACTAATTTACAGCCAAGAACAGTTACCATTATATTATTATAGTATTCACAGAACTTTTCTCGATCCTATCACAGGTACGCACACCCAACACATCGAAGCGTATTGGAGTCATAAGATGGCCAAGCTCCGTAGGATGCATGGATGTAATTATGTCATTATTGTGAAGACACAAGCATACCTCCAAGAACTGATGTGGAGGTACTTCGTAGGACGCATGGATGTTTTATGGTGAGGATGCATTGATGTTATGGTGAAGACCAGGGTGAAAGTTAGCTTCCAGTCAGCAAGGAGATGCAGAAGCAGGCTGAATGAGCACTTCATAGTGAGTATTTTGTCGATACTAGTAAATAATAGGTAAAACTTGAAGGCTAAAAAAAATTGTATGTTCTGAGTGTTTTGTGTTTGTTATATACATGCATCACACTTTACTAATTTTAATAGTACTAAAGACAGACTGTAATGATTGTATGCGTCTAAAATAGGACGTGTGACTACAGAGAAATCGTCCTCTGGCCATCTGTCCATCATCCAGAAGAAGAAAGTGTTTCCGATCTTCTAATGGTACCAATGCCACTTTTTTTTCGCCCTCTCGATTAGATTTGGAGTCTGCTGAAGTTGTTAGCTATACAATGTACTTGCTGTGGCCGTACTTATGTATTCATTTATTCATGTTTTGTATTATTTCTTTAGTTTTTTGACTGACTTCGATAAATGTTTGTATTGTCACTATTATTATAATTATTATTGACCCCGGACTCTCCTCCCAACTCGACCCCCACGAAAAGGGGCATACATATCTGAATGGGGTGACATATGTAAATATAAATATATTATAGACTATAAATAAAGGCACAAACTCCAATAAACTGGGAGTGAGTTGACTTGTCAACAGGCGACTGAGGACTGCCAGAGCCCCGGGGTCCAATCCGCCAGGATTTAGGTGGTTTGTGGCTGCCACTACATGTGTATATATCAGCGCTACATGCAAAGCTTAAAGTCGGGTCAAGGTAATACCAACGTTAAGAGAGAAATGATAGATATGTCGACGGTAACACAGCATGGCAAAGGAAATAAATTTTGCTAAACAGAAATGAATACAAGTAAATATATTTACTTTGGCAATATAGGGACTAGATATGTAGTAAGTTTGAAACGAAACATCAACTCGGTCTTTGATTTGACACCATTGTTAAAGGTTAGACGCAAGGCTACCTGAAATGCATGACCTCCTGTATGAGTACCTACTTTGTAAGTAAAATATGAAATCTGTGACCCATAGTGTTACAGTATGGCCATCATTGACATGTAACATGTGTATGATCCGTAGCTTTGAAAGCCAAAGTTGACACATGATGTACCTGGAACACTAAAATTTGTATAATACTAACACACTAAATGATCCGTAGCTTTGAAAGGCAAAACTTGTGCATAAAAAAATCCTCGTTCAAGATACAAGACACACCCTTGCTTTCTGAGCTTGTTCTGCCCAGCTTGCACAAATAAAGCGGGCACATTCCGCGGACTTAGCTCCCTAAGTCCCGTAACTCTGCTGTACAAAGCCGCGGCTGATACATACACTTCCCTACACGCTTCGGCGGGATGCAAAAGGGCAAGGACCTGGAAGTGGTTGGCATTAGGCCACCCTATGGTACTGCTTTGGTTCAATGTCAGAAGCACCGAGGAAAATTAGGAACTTTCATACATTTTCATACACTTTCCTACAGGCAATTACTTGGAAGTGGTCGGTATTTAATATATAGGCCATCCTAATTAATATGTTGCTGCCTTGTTTGTATGTCTTATAGCTAGGGGAGGGAAAAGTTAGAAGCACAGAAGAAAATTAGGAACTTTCATACACTTCCCTATACGCTCTAACGGGATGCAACAAGGCAAGGACCTGGAAGTGGCCGGTATTAGGCCACACTAAAGTACTACCCTGGTTGTCTTATCGCTGTCATCTATGCTGAAGACACACCGCCGGAAACCAAACCCACGCAGGGCAAAATTGTACATAATAAAATCCTCGTTCAAGACACACCCTTTGTTTCTGAGCTTGTTCTGCCCAGCTTGGACAAAGCCGCGGCTGATACATACACTTCCCTATACGCTCTAACGGGATGCAACAGGGCAAGGACCTGGAAGTGGCCGGTATTAGGCCACACTAAAGTACTACCCTGGTTGTCTTATCGCTGTCATCTATGCTGAAGACACACCGCCGGAAACCAAACCCACGCAGGGCAAAATTGTACATAATAAAATCCTCGTTCAAGACACACCCTTTGTTTCTGAGCTTGTTCTGCCAGTATTTTCGACAAATTTTGGTGATCTCTTGTCAGGTGCTAAGACCACGCTTCGGGAAGACTGCCAGCAGTGTGCAAGGAAGGGAAAGAGCTCCGGTAAAATTCGTCTTTGAAGACACGTTACGCACGTTTTCGGTGGCTTGAGATTCTGTATAGCTGACATTATTATTATGTTATATCAAACTATTGTGGGAAAATCAGAAACATCCTGCAAGTTAAGAAAAAATGACTGAGAAGACGATGAAAAAACAAACATCCATGGAAAAGAAGGCACAGAGAAGGAAGAATGTTGAGCAAGCAGCACAAGAGGGACTGCGTAAGACGTCACAAGACGTAAATTTGCTAGTGAAGGCTGGGAGGTGAAAGAAGAGATCAAGAAAAG
>NW_017804009.1:1602420-1613423 GCF_001625305.1 Branchiostoma belcheri | reverse complement strand
GACACACCCTTTGTTTCTGAGCTTGTTCTGCCCAGCTTGGACAAAGCCGCGGCTGATACATACACTTCCCTACACGCTTCAGCGGGATAACACAGGGCAAGGACCTGGAAGTGGTCGGCATTATGCCACACTAAAGTACTACCCTAGTTGTCTTACCGCCGCACGATGTCGAAGGAATCAGGTATTTATGAGTGTGTTTGAGTAAGAATAGCCAGCCCAGCATACCAGACTGCAATACCTCGCCAGAGCCAGTCAACGATCACCCATGCTCTCCGGTAAGTTTTAGCGACAATTCTTCCTGACAACCTGCTCTTTGTTGTTACATTTTGACAAACTAAAATGACTTTCTAAATGTCCAAGGCTTCCTCTGGTTGCGTCGAGTACTTAGTTACGGCTTTTTCTGCCAGTATTTTCGACAAATTTTGGTGATCTCTTGTCAGGTGCTAAGACCACGCTTCGGGAAGACTGCCAGCAGTGTGCAAGGAAGGGAAAGAGCTCCGGTAAAATTCGTCTTTGAAGACACGTTACGCACGTTTTCGGTGGCTTGAGATTCTGTATAGCTGACATTATTATTATGTTATATCAAACTATTGTGGGAAAATCAGAAACATCCTGCAAGTTAAGAAAAAATGACTGAGAAGACGATGAAAAAACAAACATCCATGGAAAAGAAGGCACAGAGAAGGAAGAATGTTGAGCAAGCAGCACAAGAGGGACTGCGTAAGACGTCACAAGACGTAAATTTGCTAGTGAAGGCTGGGAGTGAAAGAGATCAAAGAAAAGCTGCAAAACCAGATTAGGTGGCACAAATTGAAAAGGTGTACTTAGTTCTCCTGATTATAGACATGTACATGAAGGCAACAGGTGGACATATGGGACTCCTATTTACTGAGGTTGAAACCCCCAGTTGCCAGAGTACCTAAACACCTTTAACCGAACCCTAGAAACCCACAACTACTCCACCCGACACAGTATGAACCAGTCCCTGCGACTTCCTAAAGCTAGGTTGGAATGTGGCAAGAGAACGTTTGCTTATCGAGGTGCAGTGGGCTGGAATAAACTCCCACCCGGTGTTAGAACTGCAACGTCGATACAGACGTTCAGAACACTGTATGCTCAGTTGTGACCACTGACTTCCCTCCCTTATTACGACCTGGCATGACCCCGATTACGAGTAATGGATCACGATTATGATTTTGTTTTTGGTGTAAATATTGTTGTATTTCCGTGTATATATGTGTCGTACCCAGGGCCACTCTGAAAAGCAGTGCTATGACACTGAGTAGTGCCACCCTGGTAAAAGAATACAGAAATAAATAAATAAAAATAAATATGAAAGTTTGGTCAGATCAGATGTACCCTCATCATTTATTGATTCAATTCGGACTGAAAAGTTGTGTGAAAGTAATAGGGGATGTCGTTTGCGGTACGGTCGTCTGGATAGAGACGGGTATGGTAGGATAAGTGTGTAGATCGGACAGAAATGTAGGGATGTGGCCCTGCATAGAGTTGCGTACTTTTGTGTATCATGGTCTTCTTGACCCTGCCTTTGCATGTTTCTCATATCTTCCATCAGAAACATTGTAAGTAGGGACAAGTGGGACTCAGATATACAATTTTCAAGTTTTTTTTATAGTGTACAGTTCGGTTCGAGAATAAACCGAGTAACCTAGGTTATACCTAGCTGAGATTAAGATATTTACTTTTTAGTTTCAGAGTTTCACAACAGAAGATTTTAATGGAGAAATCCAAGAAGTAGAAGAAGAGGAGTACCGACCGTACATCTCCTGGATTCTCCCAACCTTCATTGGTGAATAACTAGAGGGACTGCGACATTTCTTGTTCCTTGTTGATTTCCACAACTTCGTTTCAAATGTATAAAAGGCTGTGTTGTCTCTAACTATTCTTTACACCCCTCCACCTCCAAACTCTACCCCCTTCTCGCTCTCAGCTACAAGATCAACCCGCCGCGGCCGAACTTCTGCCGGTACAGCTTCCTCACCGTCATGCCGGGGCAGTACGGGTCCAGCTGGTGGCACGCCATACTGACGCTAGATTTTGGATGCTGGTTAGTTCAATTTGTTTGTTTGCTGTATTTTAGACCCTTTCTTACAGCTCTATCCTAAACAACTGCCTGGTGGTGCCGTAGGGATAGTTAAGAATAGAAACGCTCAGAAAACTGGTTTGTTTGCTTGTTTGATAAAAAAATAACAATGTGTGCGGCGTATTCGATCGACAAGCGGTTATACTGTATGTTATGATTTATATCTGGGTAATCAGGATACCACAATGATGATGATGATTACGAGCCTCCCGGATCGGTTTGGAGAGGTCAAAGGTTCAAGTGTACTCTGCCCTGATATTCCATTTGTATCCATGAAGAATTGATAGGAAAACGCTCAAACAACTTATACCTAGACTTCAACTTATACCTAGGACCATGTGAAAAGAATGATAATGAAACAGTCAAACTATATATTATATATATGTATTATATATAATACTCTTACTAATTAATACTTGTATGTTCTCCTTATGTGCCCAGAACAAGTCAAAGCGTACAGACTCAGCCAACACGCCGGTCGCCATGCCCAGCCTCGCAGTCCCCAACATGATGGCTGGGCTGGAGGACATGAGCAACGTGAAGCCGCGCTCCGTGGTCCATACTTAGTTAGGCGACAGCCTGTACCAACATGAACGATAACAGGAGGAGAATATAAGAATGGAGACTAGGAACCGAATAGAAATAAAAATTCAACACTGTGGGAGTGCAGTGGAGTGGCAGATGAACGTTACTCGTATACCTGTCAATTTAATTATTTTTTACATGGCTACGTGCTTAATAAACTACAGCATTGAAGTAAAATATTGTGATGTTCTTTTTGGGCTATAGACTGTCTTTTCATAATTACTTCCTGACACTAAGGAAGGACTATGCAGCACTGAAGAAGGAGGCACACATGTTCCCTATGAAGCTTCAGGCCTCTGCCTGTCAGACAGGTGCAGAGAGAGGTGGGTATACAGTCTGTGGAACACAAAATCCTCGTGGCCTTATAGAAGAACGGCCCTGGAATTTGTGGGCAAAATGCTCTCAGAGCAACGAGTAAAAATTGTTGCAGAAACAAAACTTGTGCTCGGGTGTGGCGCTGTAGAGCGCAGCCCGGGTGCAAAGCCCAAGTCAAGGAGTATGCAGGGGGCAATTTCGAACTAATAACGAGTAAAAAAACTTCAATAGAAACACAGGATGAGAATTACATAATAGAAACAAAAAAATAGTTGTATTGCATGTTATTTCACCAAAACAATTGCGTATATGTATTTCGTAAATAAACGCTCGAAGCGACTCAATATCATTCTTATATTTTATCAGAGGAAGGAGTGCTTGGTTGAAAATGGACAGTATAGAGCTGAGGAAATATTAAATATTTGGCACTATTATCAACCTGATTTTTTTGTTGCAGGAATGAATGCCAACACAACAACGTGGGAATGCAGCATTGAAACGCCCAGGGGAGGCAGGCTGTCGCCAACATGTACCAAGTCACTATACAGATGGTGTCAAATCTGGCTGTAAGTTTATTCCCACATATTTTATTCCGATATATATCAAACTATTGCGGGAAAATAAATCAGAAACAGTAGGTGCATGAATGCTGAAAGGTATTTTTTATATATTTTTTTCTGTCTAAAGAACCACAACACGCTTCATTATACCGGCAGAAGTTGAGGCGAATGGAGTAGCACCCTGAACGACCAAGCAGCCCTATTTAGGCCGGACAGCACCGCTTGCTCCAAATGGGGACAGTCCCATCCCCTATGGGCTGCGGGTTGGCAATAGTATTGTGTGTATCAGGTACCTGGGGCAGGTCAAATCTTGTAACAAGTGCGGCGAACAAGGTCACTTGTTCGCCGAATGTCCCACGGAAAAGTGCGGACGTTGCCTACAGTTGAAAATAGAACTCATACTCCACAGCGCACACGCACCCCCCAGAACGTATATTTTTGTTGCAGCATGACAAGTACAGGCCAGCACTGGCGGTGCCGGAAGGCAAGAGAAAGATGCAATGCCAAAGTGCATCAAACTCTCACTGGGGAATTTATTCGGAAGGAGGAACACAATCATCCACCGCCAGTACGTACATGTACCTGCTTGCAAATTTTAAAATATAACGTTACACTTACAGATGAAGAAGTAATGCAATATATGAGGCCGATTCTAACAAATGTAATATTTTTGTTGCAGATCAAATAAGTATTGGCGATGCAGAGAAAGGAAACAACATTGCAAAAGCCAGAGTAAAAGAGGAGCCAAAGGGTCTGTTTACAGTGGTGAACAGTGACCATAACCACGCTTGCAAATTTTAAAATATAACGAAGAAGTAATGCAATATGCCTACAGTTGAAAATAGAACTCATACAGAAGCAAGCACTCATTTATAGATATTTGTCTGATTGTAGAGAGGAGGAAGAAGGAGAGATAGAGCGCCAAGGATTAACTCGTCACACTTCGGCGTTTGTGACCAAGGTGTTGCTGCCCATGCTGGTGCAATGAAAATAGAACTCATACAGAAGCAACCACTCTCATTAATAGATATTTGTCTGATGTTTACAGGAGATTCGAGAGGGCAGAGGTGACCTGAGGACAGAGAGGGAGGAGGAGCAGGCAGGACCTGGATGCGGAGCTGCTGTCCCTCCGACGATTTGTGTTCTTTATCACACAGGTTTTGCTGCCATGTTGGTGAGTAAATATAGCATTTAGGCGACAGCAAGTAATTTTTATGATTTGAGCTCACTAAGAGCTGGCTAACACCCAACCCCAAACAGTCTAGAAGTCAAGCATCTCTACACAACAAGCAATGAAAATAGAACTCATATATACAGAAGCAAGCACTCATTAATAGAGATATTTGTCTGGTGCTTACAGGCACAGGAGCTGAAGGCGCTGAGGAGATTCCTTCTCTTTGTGACCCAGGTTTTGCTGCCCATGCTGGTCAGTAAATACAGCATTTAGGACACACCAATTGTTTGTCATTCATTTCAAACTACATAGAGTGAAGCGTGCAGATAATTATAGCATTTAGGCCACACCAATTTAATTTGTTGGTGAACCTTGAAAAGGTGTACTTAGGTCTACCTGTCTCACCATGCCTTCCATGTAGATGTGTTTGTGGAGAATTGTAGTAAATAAAATAAAAAGCTCCACAACCCCAAACAGTCTAGAAGTCACGCATCTCTACACAAAAAGCAATAAAAATAGAACTTATATATACAGAAGCTAGCAATCATTAATAGATATTTGTCTGATGTTTACAGGCACAGGAGCTGCAGGCACTGAGACAGTTTCTGGTGTTCGTCACCCAGGTTTATCTGCCCATGATGGTGAGTAAATATAGCATTTTACAAATTGTGGGTTTCATATTTGAAAGGTACAGATTTCTCATGATGTGTTTCATGGTAATATTCCACTTCAAAGAACCACAAGGCACAACACTACAGCAAGTGTGACAGAGGAACCCATCGGGGTATTTCATGCAAGCGCCACAGCGCACACGTACCCCCCAGTACGTATATTTTTGTTGCAGCATGACAAGTACAGGCCAGCACTGGCGGTGCAGGTGGGCTCGAAAAGCTCGATGCAATGCCAAAGTGCATGTAACTCTCACTGGAGAATTTATTCGGAAGGAGGAACATACTCATCCTCCCCAACGGTACACTTACAGATGAAGAAGTAATGCAATATATGAGGCCGATTCTAACAAATGTAATATTTTTGTTGCAGATCAAATAAGTATTGGCGATGCAGAGAAAGGAAACAACATTGCAAAGCCAGAGTAAAAGAGGAGCCAAAGGGCGTTTTTACTCCCCTTCCCAGTGAACACAACCACCCACCCCCAGTACGAAAGGAAACAACATTGCAAAGCCAGGGTTGTAGAGAACCCAAAGGGGGTGTTTGCAATTTATGTGGCTATATATTATACATGAAATATTTGAAATGAAATGTAATATTTTTGTTGCAGCAAAACAAAAACAGGCCAGCACTGGCGATGCAGGAAGGAAAGGAAAGGATGTAAAGCCAAGGTGGTAGAAAACCCAACGGGGGTGTTTCATCCAACGTTTTCAAGCACCTCCGTAGAACCTTCCATGGCAGGAGAATATAAGAGACTAGGAAGAGAGGAATGTGATAGCAAAACTAAAAAGGAGAGAAAGACCGCCCCGCCCCCAAGATGGCGGTGAAGTCAACTTCAACGATAAAAGTATTAAGCCCACAAATGCACGAAAATTTTGGACGCCGCCAGCAATAGCTACCTTCTACGATAGCTCAACAGTCTTCGGAACACATGCCGGGAGAGTTAAAACGAAAAGAACTGACCAAAAACCGCAACCAAAAATAGAGCAAATGACCACAGATCAAAACCCACCCGCACAGAGCACCTTAGGAGACTGCGTTTTCTCTCACAGTAGTACATATCCCTCCGCGGTAAATTTTTATAGTCAAATAATAAAGATAAACAACATAGCGAGAGACAATAATACAGTCTTAACGTAACAAAAAAATTTTCCAGTGAGAAAACGTCAGTAGCTTTCTGTACTTTTCAAGTACTGAACACGTACGGTACTACTTTCTGTCAGCGTCTGAATATGAAGGTGATACGTTTTCCGATTTCGCAGCCGTGATGGCGGGAAATCCTTCTATCCAGTTATATCTATCTAACCTTCATTGACGTATCCGCAGATCCTTTCTTTTTGAAGCAACAAAATTCATTCTCGTTTGATTACGGCGTTAATAATAATTAGTTAATGTTGTTAATGATTGTAGATGTAAAGAAAATTCTGCATCGTCCAATCACGACGTGATTGGACGATGATATAAACTTGGACTATCTTGTGTCTATTTTGTCTCAATGGGATCCCCCCAAGATAGCTTTAAAATAGTTGTGATACACACGTGGAGCAATAAATATACAAAAGGTTAAATGTTGAACGTTTATTTGTTGTGAAGGGTTGCAAAATAAAATCACACAGCACCATAATTTGGTCAAGGTGACAGCTCACACTCGCCAGATAATTTTTTTCGCGCACGTGTGAACCATTAAAAAATACTATTTATATAGAATAGATGATAATGCAACAAAAATTCATGACACCGTATAGCTTATTTTTTTAAGCAAAGTATCCCTTTGCAAAAATTATTTAACCTTTTTTGACCCTCAATACTTGAGGTTAGTTTAACTCTTTAAATTGTTAAATATATTTCTGCTGTTTTTAGATCATAGTCATACACATTTTCCACAGAACCACCCAAGAGGTGGAAGGACCAGATCCAGAGTGATACAGGTCTTACTCTATAAGAAGCAGAGACTATTGCACTTGATAGAGCTGGCTGGAGGAACCTGACAGAGGGAAGCAAGGGGCCAGCATCTGGCCTAAGCACATAGGCAGTACGCATCTGTAAAAAAGTGTGTCCTAGCTCCCCAATTTTGGGACGTAAAAAAAAGTCAAGCCCCTTTCATTGTATCTTAGAACCGCAACGACATGTTTTCTACCAGGTAACTTGCATCGTAAAGCCAATCCGTGGATCTTCCAGCCAGCTCATCTAGCTACACTGAATCAGCTCCATCCGTTTAAAAAACGGTCCCTGAAGTGTGGGTTTCCAAGAAGCTGACCAGTGAATTTTAACCCTGACTAACGTTATTATATTAACCCCGAACTGGCTGGAATCTCCAGAGTTTTTTTTTTATGCAAGTCGGCCCGGATAACAAAGTCCAAACGGTTCCAAATACTGTAAATGTCCGATGAAAAAAAAATGAGCTTGTAATTGCAGGTTGGTATCACGGTTGCTACTATTAGAAACGCAAGAAACGAAGCGAGTGGCATAAGTAACGCCTCAAACCATAAATGAGACATGTCCGCACACGAACAGGGTCATGTCCGCGCTTGAAGCCAGCCAACACAAAGGTGGCGGTCAGGTAAAAATTCGAACCCCGGGCAAAACTGAGCAAAAGTAGGGAAAACAGGGAAATTTCCAACACTAAAGACTTTAGCAACCTTCTATGGCAACCCAACACTCTCCCAAGCTAGTAGGTTTTGTTTCGAGGCCGAAATTTCTTGTCAACATCCTCAAGCACTCCCAAGCTCGTAAGTTGCATCTCCCCAAGATAACGACAGAAGTCTCAAGCCCACAAAATGCATAAAAATTTACGGCAGCGATAGCTACCTACCTTCTACGATAGCTCAACAGACTCATGAACACATGGGGAGAGTTTAAACGAGAGAACTGACCAACCGCAACCAAGAAACAGAACAAAATCCCCAAAATGAGGGACGAACACCGAACCCGGCCTATCACTAGACGGAATCTGGCTTGTCTGTGGTTTGGGGGGTTGTCTCACACATATTCTCTGGGAGCATATTCTTCCGCAGGAAACTTTCTCAGTAAAATCACAAAACTAAACATCATGGCGAGAGAAAAAAAAATCTAGTCTTAACGTGACACAAAATTTCTCTGTAAAAAAAACGTTAATAGTATTCGATTCTTTTAAATCAAATGGTTGAACGCGAAGGGTACTACTTTCTGACAGCGATTGAATATAGAGGAGATACGGTAGCCCAATAGCCTGGGTACCATCCGGATTTTCGCTGCGCAACGCTCAATGAAAAAAATCACGATC
Source organism: Branchiostoma belcheri (assembly GCF_001625305.1). Taxonomy (NCBI): domain Eukaryota; kingdom Metazoa; phylum Chordata; class Leptocardii; order Amphioxiformes; family Branchiostomatidae; genus Branchiostoma; species Branchiostoma belcheri. The sequence continues at coordinate 1,604,754 of NW_017804009.1, read as the reverse complement.
GTTGTGGAGCCGGATCCGGATGGTACCGAGGCTAGAACCCAAGTTGTGACCGGCAAACTCTTCACCCTGCCATACCCATCCGCAGACCCTGTCTTTTTTAATAAGCAACAAAGTTGATTCTTGTTTGATTACGACATCCCTAATAATTACTTAGCGGTGTCAATGATTTTAGAATTAAAGAAAATTCTGCATCGTCCAATTAAAAGGGTGATATAAACTTGTACTACTTTGTGTTGTATGGATTTTTGAGTGATACGGCAGACGGATGTAGAGGATATGTATGTAGGATTTGCGGACATCCTTTTAGTTGAAATCTCCCATTCATTTTTTTTGCGGAATCCCCCAAGATAACCATCATTCAGCTCACCTGCCGGGAGTGGCCGTCACGTGACCAACCCGGAAGTCAGGCGCGGTTTGAAAAGAAAAGAGGAACTTCGGAAGTTCCCTTGTGGTGTTTGTTGGTTTCTCCAGACCAAAATAACTTCACAATCTTCCCTAGAACACTTTTAGGTAAGTCAGAAAAGTCTTGAGATATTGTAGGTAGATCCAGGGTCTTGTGCAAGGTTCCTTCTTGACTTCGGATCACTTTTACTAGTATTTGTTTCAAATTAAACATAATACGAATTCGGAGCACTTTTAACTGGAACCAAATTGACCAGCTTCAATAATCTAATATACTGCTGGAACCTAAAATCTCATGAGCCTTGTACCACTTCATCGCGTACGGGCCGTGGGGGTATTGAGGAAGCGACCAGTTTGATCGAAATATGAAAGTGAGATTTTTTTACGCTATTTGATAACTCGTGTGTGCGTGTGCCCCTCCCCCATGCCTGAAACAATCAACACCAACCAAGTCAGCTTTCATTGTAGAATGTTTGCACCAACTAATAATATAGCCTGACTGTGTGCAAAGTTCTGACGGAATTATACAGTTTAGGTCTCATGTTAGGTCTCATGAGTGGAGGAGCTGTGTTGTGCTGTTTGTTGCCCAGTCTTTCTACTGATGAAAAAACAACTAAATTACTTCACTGTGAGATGCTGTAAAATTAAGCAAAGGGTATTCAATCGACAATTTAAGCTCCCTGTCAACGGTGGATAAAAGTTGTTACTGAGAGCTGGGCTGCACAGAATGTCTTGGCTCTTCCTTTTTTTAAACACTTGAGTTAATCATTCTTGATTTAAGGAATGTCAACAACTCACATAAGCCTTATTTTTATATCATTTTATTTTATCATCCTCAGGTCCATAAAACTATTATTAGAAGTAACATCTAAGCTTGTGCGATTTGTGTAGTTACTAACGTTACACATGTTACATTATTGAGAACTTCCACTGACCCACCCTCCATAAACCACATTTTTTTTTTCAGTACATTGTACATAGGTTGAATGTTGACCAGTCTGACATTGTTTGCTGCTGTGTGTTGATACACACACAGGGAGTCCATGCGTGACGCCTGCTGTGTTGTGTAGCCCCTGGGACTCTCACTGATGCTAGTGGTTAACTCAACTTATCGGTATTAGAAACATCACAAACGATATCCATCTCAGGGACACTTTCCCACATTCTTTTTGTTCATTTTGCTGTGAACAGCGAATCAAAAGGAGCCGACACTGTGTTGTTTGTCTTGTTACGGTACCTGTGCCCAACAAAAGCACCTGTGACCTTCTGACCTTGTAACCAAAATGGCGGATGGAGCGGTAACTACATAACTGCTCGTCTGACATTTGCCTTTTACAGAGAATGCAGGAAAACTGCATCAGAATGGACTAAATCTGGCCCAGCAGACTTAGGACATCACCAGGATACACCGGTGTGTTTCACAACAGCAGAACTACAGCAGAAAAACTCATGGAGGAGAAAGAACAGGTTGGTCAAACACTTCTTCTCAAGTCCACAGTCAGCAAGAACAAACATGGCTATACTACTACTAGTACTAGCATGACTGCACCAAGTAGAAAAATGGACCGTGAACCAATAGAAGCCTGGAATAATGATGATCACTTCAATATTGTCCAACTTTTGCAACAAATCAAATTTGAAAGCTTATAAAAACCCTTCCCCAGATTTCATTGACTGTGTTTATTGCCAACATCCAACACATTATTACAATGTATTAGTAAGACTAATCAAAAGTATTCGGAGCATGAATTTCAAAGTAGTTTTGACGATTCTGATGACTTCGTTGACGATTTGTACAGGAGCTGAGAAAAGCCGCCGGGCGAGGTGAGGAGGACAGAGTTAAATAACTCCTGGCCGAGGGAGTCAATGTCAATGCTGCTGAGGACAGCGTAAGTTATTACTTAACATTACATAACAAATTCATGAAAGGAT
>NW_017804009.1:1590461-1602400 GCF_001625305.1 Branchiostoma belcheri | reverse complement strand
AATAAGCAACAAAGTTGATTCTTGTTTGATTACGACATCCCTAATAATTACTTAGCGGTGTCAATGATTTTAGAATTAAAGAAAATTCTGCATCGTCCAATTAAAAGGGTGATATAAACTTGTACTACTTTGTGTTGTATGGATTTTTGAGTGATACGGCAAACGGATGTAGAGGATATGTATGTAGGATTTGCGGACATCCTTTTAATTGAAATCTCCCATTCATTTTTTGCGGGATCCCCCAAGATAACCATCATTCAGCTCACCTGCCGGGAGTGGCCGTCACGTGACCAACCCGGAAGTCAGGCTTGAAAAGAAAATAGGAACTTCGGAAGTTCCCTTGTGGTGTGTGGCGGTTTCTCCAGGCCAAAAGAACTTCGCAATCTTCCCTAGAACACTTTAAGGTAAGTCAGAAAAGTCTTGAGATGTTGTAGGTAGATCCAGGGTCTTGTGCAAGGTTCCTTCTTGACTTCGGAGCACTTTAGCTAGTATTTGTTTTAAATTAACGCCGTGGCTATATACACACCGGGTGTGTATATAAAAGACAAATAGATTTTATATACACACCGAAATACTAGCCTCCTTGATAGGCCCAAAACCTGGGTTTTTGTGAGTGTTTGAGGATTCAGGGGCACCAAGTTTAAACCTCGGTCTTCAAGTTTATCTTAGTCGATGATGAAAATCAAAAAACAACACGGAAATCCCCACCGAAGTTCGAAACACAGGGACTCGGCGGTCAGAGATCCGACCGCCCGGGCGGTGCGGCCGCTCGTCTCTGTGCCGACGGTCGAGTGGAGAGCGGACCGCCTGCGCGGGGCCCGGGACCCTCCGCTCCCGGCGGCGGCGGCGAGACCGGTCGCCCGCCCCTGGCGTCCTCGCTACCTGGTTGATCCTGCCAGTAGTCATATGCTTGTCTCAAAGATTAAGCCATGCACGTGCAAGTTTAAACTGTCTCAGTGAAACTGCGAATGGCTCATTAAATCAGTTATGGTTCCTTTGATCGTCACATCCTACATGGATAACTGTGGTAATTCTATTTCTAGAGCTAATACATGCGAAAGAAGCGCCGACCTCACGGTCTGGCGTGCATCCCGGGGTTCGCCCCGGTCCCTTTGGTGACTCTGAATAACCCACCGACGACAGCTCATTCGAATGTCTGCCCTATCAACTTTCCGGTTATGTATATAAAAGACAAATAGATTTTATATACACACCGAGTGTGTATATAAAAGACAAATAGATTTTATATACACACCGGGTGTGTATATAAAAGACAAATAGATTTTATATACACACCGGGTGCTGAAAAATCCACGCGAATAAAAAAAACATAGCAATCACTCAAACGCAAATCACTCAAACGCTATTGGTCAATATGCCACCTTGGTAGACTTGCTAATTGTAATTGACAGTCAACACCTGCTGTGTATGATGAATCTGACGTCATCAATGACTTTCTGATTAAATCAAACTCGCTTCGGATGGTTAGCGGACATATTTCACCACTTTGCTTACCATCTCCACCGCCTTATTGAAGTTTTTCCCCGAGGAGTCCACTACGTTGTATCTGTCCAAGGACGCTCGGAGACAGTTCTAGAAAATAGGTTTGTACAATTTTTGTTGTTACCAAAGTAGTAAGTAAAAGAACTTTTAGTATAATGTTCCTAAAAAAATTGTGGGGACTACATGTGTATCCATGATATATATCAACGCAATCCTACGTTACAAGTATACCAAAATTGATAACACTACTTAGCAATAATTAATGGTCGTGGACGAGGGTGGCGGGGAAACAGGAGGGGGGGCCCAGTTATCATTAAACATGTCCAACACTCACCAGAAGGACTATTTTTTTAAACTAAAAAACGTACATGTAACAACTTCCATGGGTATTCCATGTCTGCTGAACTTTTGCTTGCATTTGTGTATCACATTCCTGGCTGTGGTATTCTGGTGTAGTACGTCTAGCTCCCAGTAGTCTGAGTAGTTATCTACTGTTACCAGGTAGTGTTGGTAGTGTCATCAGGTCCATCGCGCATATCGACACTGCTCAACTCTGAGTTGGATGCGGCATGAGCGGTTCCCTCTGCTGCGTCGGCTCATATTTATTTATTTTTTATTTATTCTTTAATTCAGGCCCCTGGCCCATATCACATTGCGAACAGACAGACAAAAATAAATGGAGGCGTGGTAACAAACACATTAAATAACACCTCGATAATCTAGCTATCCTTAAAGAAAATAAACTACTTAAAAACTAGGTAAATGTATTACTGCCTCCAGAATGTGCTGAGGTAGTAGCCGTCAGAGTGAACTAGCGTAGAGATGATCGTATTGTCACTATGAAGTAGCCGAGTGACAAAAGAATACAATTGTTTCCTTCGTCTAGCGTCAAAAGTGTCGATTCCGAGGTTGGCAAATAACTGGCTGTTGCTAGTGCTTCTGCGTACAGAGAGTAACAGCTTCAAGGCGCTGTGGTACGCCACTCGCAATCTAGATACCATACCCACACTATAATCTGACCATATATGGGAGCAGTACACAGGAGTACATGAGTTCATAGGTTTTGCAGACGTCACATCGTCCGATTCTTTCTCGCAGTTGTGCACTCATCCCTGGCCAGAATATGGTTTCTCTGGCTCGTCTGATACATGCTTCTGCTCCTTGGTGGCTGCCATGTGTCTTCTGTATCGTCTCTTCTCGCAGCTCTGCTGGGATGACTATCGCTTGTCCCTTGTATATAGATGTCATCGTGCATGCTGATTTCATCTCTAAAGGTCCAGTAGTCTCGGATTTCTTTCTTCAGCTGCGTTTTATTGTCACACCCAATCATACTACCCAAATTTGAAAAAAACAATCACTTAACCCATATCATCAACTTTTAGGTGTTTTAAGCTTCCCCCAGAATATGCTGCCCCGGACAAACTAAAACTCCAAATCCATCGATGAGGAACTGGTATTGAAATAGTTTTTGCATGAGCTAACTTTTGCTTCATTACATTATCAGGTGGTTGCATATACTATTTAGTAACTCTGTTTTAACTTTGAAGTAACACTAACAGATTGTTGGAAGGGGGGAGGAAATATCTGCCCTGCATTGCCTTTGTCAGGAGGGCTAGCATTTTATAATAGCCATCGTCTGCACATCTTTGTCAATCAAACCAATAAATGAACAAATGAATCAACGATTGACTTACTGTGTATACATGTGAACGTCAACAAACTCTGTACAGATTTTTTTCTGATCGCCACATACTTCAAAATAATCATCAATTTCATATCAAGGAAATGCTAGTATAGTTCATCAAACCCACCTGCACACAGTCATTGTTTTTGTCGTCAATACATCTCGAGTACAGCTGCGCGAAGTTATCTTCTTCTTGTACTTCAACGCACGTGTCAACCACCTTCTTCTGGCCACGAAAAATCATCACAAACAGTGGCTTTTTCGGATATCTCTCCAATAAGTGGCTTTCCTAGATCTTCCGCCACCGGCACGGTTGTGACTAATCTACTCTACTCTACCCCACCCCGGCCTTCGTCAACAGAAGTTCACCCTGCCGACATTTTTCTTCTAAAACACTAATAGACTACTCATTTGATGAAGATAGGTTTTCAGAATGCATGCAGTCTGAGGCCTACAAGTGTCCCATTTGCAGATCAATATTGTACTTACCAGTCATCACTAACTGTGAACATATCTTCTGTTTCATGTGTTTGCAGCAGACATTCACCCAAACTGACAAATCAACCATTAACTGTCCTGTATGTAACCAGCAAGTGCCACAGGGTCAGGTCATTCCTTGTCATGTCAAAAAGGGTGTAGGCCTTTCTACGGTGCTTACCTTCAAACCCCTTTTGAATGTAAGACCTGCAAAGAACAGGATAAACCTCTAAAACTCAGATTGGACCAGCTGAAGCACCACACCTGTACACCTCCTTTAGTTGACAAGACCTCACCTTGTGGCAGCTCCACCAGTTCCCATCCTAATCCTCCCAGTGCAAGTCATCCCACAACAAGTAATAGCCCAGGCAACACCCCAACCCCCCACAGTACCTATAGCCCCTCCACAACCCCCCGCGGCGCTGGCGCTTGTTGCTCAAAACGCTAACACCGGCCCTGGGGACCTCAGTAAGTCCGGTGAGCTTAGCGCTGACGAGCAACAGGTCGCGACCAGTCTTGTCAGGCGGCTGTATGATAAGACCACAGGGAGTCTACCATGCAAGACTGGAGGCCAGGTAAGAATGAATACTCTACACAATTTCAATCATCAATTTCATCTGCGTTTAATGTAAAACTGTAAAGTGATTCAGTGGGAACAACAATATATAAACTTCAAATATAGAAAATACAGAATGATATATATAAGGAAAAGAAATTGAACTGAACAGCTATGTTACATGTTCCTGAGGTAGCTTGTTGCTATGTTACATGTTCCTGAGGTAGCTTGTTGTACTATATACTAAGGCCACACCAAGTAAATTTTATGGATGACGTCCTTTGGAGACTCCAAATCTAATGCGAGAGGGCGAAAAAAAAACAAGAAGGGCCCAAAAAAACAAGATGCCTAGATTAGAAATATACTAAGAGACGACAAATGTTAGGACACAAATTGAATGTAGTGACACAGTGTAAACAAGCAAGAAGTCTTTTATTCATCATCAAAGCAGTAATGAATCAGATGGAACAGCAGTTGTCGTCCCGTTCTGTTTCTTTCATCGCATTTTGCAGACCTGCAGAAACAAAGCATAAAAGGCAAAATTAGTTGCTGATTAACCCTTTGCATGCATTACTACATTTCTACCTATGCAAATAGTCTATAGGAGCGTTTGAGAAAGAATATCAATAAAGGTGGAACCAAACAGAATATGTTTAGAGCTATTCTACATAAGTTGCGTAATGTATTTAAGTAGGTAACAAATGTATGCCTACCTGGCAAACAGGGTTTATTGTCTAGTATGCAGCAGTCTTCTCTGCTGGTATGGGCAGCGTTTCCTCCTCACCGCAGTTCCAGCACACCAAAGGCAGCATCGTCTTCATCACCCCTGACTTCAGTCTGGCTGAATAGTAGTACTGTGTTACTGGTGAAGTGCATGTCACTGCCCTACATGAAACAGGTGGAAAATTATGGAACAATAGTCAATTGTGCTAAAATCCAACTCTTCAGAAAAAAACTTTTTTTTTCAACATAGAGGTTTAGGTTCTATGTTGTAGTTAAATGTACGTCTTTACTGTCCCTAAAGTGCCTTAAATTTAAAGGGTATATTCTGCAACAATCCATATCAAATGTACCTCATTACTCACCTGTGTTGTTATTGCTACATTGTTGTGTGCTCCAAGTCCCAGCATAGGCTGGAAACATCCACTCCTGCTGACCTTGTTCTCTTGATGCTTTCATCATACCTGTATACATGTGTACATGTAAATGTGAAATGAAAAGTAAACCTTATGTTCCTAGTTCACAATAAATGTGTCTTAATGCAATCAAAGAAATGGAAGAGCAGACAACGTTACTAAATTGGATATCAAAGCTAAAATGATCATGGGGAAAAAGAATTCTTAAGAAAGACTAAAAATCCCCCCCCAAAAATAGTACTTCAAAAAGAGCTTTGAGCTTGAATGCGTAGCTATAGATGCCAAAATACCTTAAAAATCCGACTGAAAATTAGCAATTTACTTGCCAAATGTGGACCAAAAATTTAAGAATAAAAAAACACATATTTCATCAAGTATAAATAACCAGAAACGAATAAACGATCATTATCCATGCAAAATACATGCACGGAGCCTTGATACATGTATGCATTTATTTTATACTCAAAATACCCCAAAAGCAGTCTTAGCCCTAGGAACAGCTTCAGTCTTAGCAGCTGTCGTGTCGATCACCATACGGATGAAACACCACATCAAATGCCTCCCGACCTTCTCGTCATAATTATTTTGCAGAAGAATTGCACTGTAGCTGATCTTGACAAAACTTGCTTGAAATTGTATGGTCGAAACTCACTCGCCGCTACAAGTCTCACGTACAGTTACGCGAAAGTTAGCTCTCCCTGGCCGACATCGAGCACGTACCAGTCAACAACAACGTTTCCGCACGCTTTTACGACCTTAACGCTCACATACTTAGCGACCAAGGGTGGTGAGCCCACTATCTTGCTTCTTTGAACTGTGGCGCGCGGACTCTTGTGCGCACGTACACCATCGTTTTGCGGCACATGTGCTCTTTACCCATTTCGCGTTACGGGTTTCACGTAAATCGGACGATTTGCGGCACTGTCGTGACTCTTTGGTCATAGTTACAGGAAGCGGAATTTCTTGTGTTTTTTTTTCTAGGAACAGGCCTAAATCAATGCGCGCGCGGACGTCATCCATAAAATTTACTTGGTGTGGCCTAAGCAACAAAACAAACCTAACACTATGAACTGCAGACATAACCTTGACATTTAAAAAACTGAAAGCATTTGTACATTTCATGTATGTTATCATTTCTTTCAGCCCCTAACGTTTCATAGGGTTACAAACCCTAGAAAAAGCAGCGCTGATGTCGGGGAGACCACGGCCCGGAAACGGGTGCGTGAGGTGGAGGGCGTCAGAGAGGTGGTCAGTGGAGGTGCAGTCAGGGAGCAGCTTGCTCGGGAGATGCGGTCCATCCCCCGGGCAGAGCTCCATCAGATGTTCCAGGAGATGGGGCTGGACCAGGTCCGAATTCCGGTTGGCCATCTCCTAGCGACAAAAGTAGACATCGGGCTTAACTGGAACCAGTGCAGAAAACTAAGAAGGTTTGTAATCCCTTGTTTAATTACTTTCTTTTTTGCCTATTTTAATCACAAGACCATACCAGCATCTAATTCAAAATCTTTTTTTCAGATGGCTCAAGAGCTATGGTGTTACTATGGAATCAGAAAAGAAGTCAGTGCAAGGCTTCTTTCCCAAATTGACATTTAATCTGAACTCCAACCCATGGCAGTACGGACCAAGGATGGGACATCTATCAAGTTCATCCCCTGCGCCTACTTAACATCGCTGAGGGCAGCTATCTATGACAACCTAGCAAGAAGTGCTGATGCAGGGTAGGTAAAAAAATATAGACTACAATAATGTTAACAAACAAGATTGGTATATTTAGTTTTGATACCAGTTTGGACCCTTTTTAAGTCCTATTGCTGCATGTATAGTCATTGTTTGTATTGATTTTGTTATTTTCCACCTTTACACTTAATAGCAAGTTAACCTAGTACATAGATATTTCTTTTCTAGTTTTCTTTGTATTCAACACCAGCATACCTGACCTAAAACCATTTAACAATTTTGTTTAAGGTGGCTGAAGGAGTATGATGTTAAAAAGGAGAGCGAGAAGTCATCAAGGGAGGTGGCGGCAGAGCTGCTGTCAGGCATTGAAGTACATGCAGAAAACTTACCCTTTTCCGTGAAGGGGGACCGGTCATCCCCCACTGCTGTGAAACTCCTGCCCTGTGCATACGTGTCTTCCCTCAGAGCTGCCATCTATGACAACCTGGAGAGGAGCAAAACAACTAAGTAAGAAACTGTCATTTTCTTCATTGACACTGAGTAAGGTAAGAATAATGCTGTTACAAGGTTGACTGTTTAAACTATCTAACATATATTTTTCTCTCGTACAATTACAGCACCCTCGTCTGGCATAACAACACTAAACCAGAAAAGGAGTTATGGGTCAAGGTCGGCGGGGATCATGGCAGGTTCCTTTAAGATGGCCTTCCAGATCATGAACAAGGTGTCCCCCAACTCCAAGAAGAACACCAACGTCTTCTGCATTTTTAATGCAAAAGATAGCCGGGAAAACCTCACCTTGGGGCAACCGGCCGGTATGCCCGAGAAATACAAGACCTACAAGCTTTGAAGTGGAAGTAAGTTGAATAATATTTCTGATTGGGTTTTGATTGACACAAGATTTTTTTTTTCAAAAGTACTAAATTGCGTTGTATCTGATCACTCAAAATCTTGTTTCTACTTTCAGGAGCACAGATGGGGAAGAATTGCAGCTGAGGCTGTTTGGAGCGGGAGGCTACGCGTACCTGTGTCTCTGGAATGGGCTATCTGGTGCTTGTGGTAAGGACCTTTTGAACACTCATTTCAACACATTAATCATTTAACTATTTCTACATATCATCAAGCTAAGGTTAGGACATCTTGCCTTTAGTCTAAGTTTGTCCTGTTCCACACCTACCACAGGCACCCACCCTTGTTTGTGGTGTCACATCAAGCAAGACGAAATAAATAAGGTTCTACCACATCTACATCAACAAATGATTGAACTCAGCTTAACCCTAAACAGTACACCTGGGGTCCGCGCGGACCCCAGCACTATATGTTCTGTAATATCTTTTTTGTTTCTAAATATTTTTTTCTGAAATTTTAGGTAATTGTCACACACAAAGTTGTCTCTTAATACAGTGCAGAAAACTCCGTTTCTACCATTTATAAAAAAAATTATATCTGATTTTCTTTTGGGGTCCGCGCGGACCCCAGCCGGCTTTCGATCATAATGGATACACTGACGTTCTTATACATTACCTTATTTCCGTTTTTATACGTTTTTATGCACTCATCGTATGTCTACCAAGTTTTCAGAGAATGGTGTAGTAATAGAATTAAATCTTAATAACTTTGGTATAATTATGACGTCAGAGCTAATAATACAGTCCGCCATATTGGATTTTGACCAATGACGTCATCAAATTAGCATATTCTATGCATATTACATGATTTAACTTATATCTAATTATGTAAGATGTTATTAATGTTGTAAAAGAAGTGTAATTTAATATAAAACTCAGAAAATTTTTATGTTTAAACCAAAATTACTTCTATTTTCAAAAAAACTGCCTGCTAGAAACCCGTTGCCATGGCAACACAAAAAAAACATCAACTTACTAGTATTAAACTAATGATACTTCTAGCGCAAGCCGTTTAGCCGCTATCTGAGATCAAAGTTGAGCCTCAAAAGCCCCTTCAGTCTGAAATGGGTTTAAAAATCGGGTATTTCTTCTTGTCTTCTTTTCTTCACCAAAAAATAGAAAAAGTTCAAAATGTATGATTTTTGTATGTAATGTGGACACAGAGGTTCCCACATCAGTTTGCAAAACAATTGAGCTGGTAGCATGTTAATAATTTCTAAAAATTAGCAAAAAACTGTTCTGGGGTCCGCGCGGACCCCAGGTGTACAGATTAATCAGTCCGGGAAGGTGTACTGTTGAGGGTTAATCGGGTCATTTATACTACTGTTGTCAGAGATATACTGGTACAACTACAATGCATTATTCTTGTGCTTCTGTGTCTTCCAGACGGTGATATAACATCATTCATGGCCTACTACCGGGAACATGTGCCACAGGGTACAGTGCCTGTGAAATCATGTCGTGCCCTTCATCCGGCGCTCGGGCTTTCGGCTGGGCTTATGGGCGAGCAGGGTCTGGAACAGGTCCGTGATTTGTTCAACTCAATCTCCAGGACAACCTGTGGCGTGGCAGACCCTGTCACCGTGGTCTCCGGATACTAGTATCCCAAGTCAGACTTGTGTTTGTAGAAAACTAGAATCACCAACCGATTAACTATACTACTCATATACACGAATAAAAACGATATGTTAAACCGATAACTGCCTGCTGCATTGAGTCTGACTCTGAGCAAATTAATTACTTGAGCAAATGAGCACTTGAGCAAATAAAGTTTTCATTAAAAAAATTAGCCTCCTGTGCAGGCCCCGCGGCGGTGGGGAAGAGTTTTTAACGTGTTATTTTAATATAGCCGGCCATCCTACATAGCCGCCGAGAGAAGTTTGCTTTCCGCCCACGGGAAAGTGGAGTGGAAAGAACACTTAAGGAAAGTATCTTCATCCCTCACACGGTGCAAACGAAATTTGGAAGACGAACAGAACAACAGCAGAAAATTGCAAAAGACGGTCGGTAAAGGTCAGCGGGACCTTCATGCTGAGCTCGACAAAACCAAAGCAGCTCTGATTGGGGAACAGCTATCAGTAAGGAAGAACAAGGACAGAGTTGAAAGACTAAAGGCAGAGGAAAGCAACCTTCTCTCTGCGGCAATGTAGGATGGCCGGCTATATTAAAATAACGCGTTAAAAACAAAACTCTTCCCCACCGCCGCGGGGCCTGCACAGGAGGCTAAAAAAATAACATACTGATGTAGTCCTAACTGAATTACTAATGTATTATTAGATATACATCGTAATCATTCGTCAAATACACTGTATCGTCACTAAGCTAAAACGGAAAACATACCATCGACCAATAAGTTTCTTGAGACACACCTTGTCTTATCCCATAAAAGTCGACATGGATACTGTATTGCAACCGTTAACTGCTCGGAGCCGATTACTAGTCAAGGCTCGACTGGGGCATGGCCTATTTTTCTACATATATCAGCAGAACGCAAACACCTGTTAGGCCTGACGCTGATCGTCGACTCAGCAGAAAACGAATTTAAATTTGAATATCTATAACGTTGTATGTTAAGTACTAACCAATCATTACGTCACCCCATTGTGACGTGTAGTCCAGTATTTAACTCTAAGCAAAGCAGCGAGACAAGAGAGGGCAGTCCCTGCACGTCCTAGATGAATACCACCGAGTCGGGCTCCAATTGCCGTATGCACAAGCGGCCAGACGACAGCGGGCTGTCTCTGCCGGGGGACAGTACCAAATCCCTCGTCACTTTGCTCTCTGCTCGGGTTAAGATATGAGAGTTGTACTGGGGCCGCGAAAGGCCATTAGCGCCCAAACAGAGGCAAAATGACTGGGTCGTTGCGCGGGGTATTTTTTAACTTGACATGCGTCTCCCCTACCGATTCCCCGGGATGCGCAATGGTTCGGTCCCCTTTATCCTACCCGCGACCACAGAGTGACACCAGATGGGGGGTGCGTGCTATCTTACCCTCCCTGCGCGCAAAGCAACTCGGGATAGTACCAAATCCCTCGTCACTTTGCTCTCTGCTCGGGTTAAGATATGAGAGTTGTACTGGGGCCTTCTTTCCTCTTTTACCTGCCCCCACATTACTCGTATCCTCTCCTCAAGTCTTTCCCTGCTCTAACACCCAATACTCACATTTTTCTCCTCCAATACTCACCCTTTCCTTTACTCTGCCACTCCATTTCTCACCATCGCTTACCTTACCCCCGTGCATAGAGAATCCCCCCTTAGCACCGTCTTCCCATGTAACCTGCGTCCACCAAATAAATGCAGTCCATATCAACCTTCAGAAATCTCCTGTTTTAATCGTTTCCGTCAAATACATCCAGTAATGTATCATCGTATCCCTTGGTTTTCCTCACCTCTCGCTAGTCAAAATCGTACATTAAGTGTCATTGTACCCCTTGGTTTTTTTTTTGGTTTTTTTCTTATCTCTCGTCCTTCACTCCTCTTCAGAACACCGGCTTGAAATCCCTGCTGTTATTGCGCTGCGTTCACAGCCTGTCCCCCTGGCTCTCCTTCTCGGGTCTCCTGGCCACTTGATCCCGTAGGATCCCTCGTGGCATACTTTCTTCAGTTGCATACTAGTACTTCTCAGGCCGGTTCTCGACTGAGGGTAGCTGTGATCTACTCAAGTGTCAACCTGAGTTGAAGAACGACCGCTCGGGGACGGGTGCGACCAACGCACCCGCTGTGAAAGGTCGTTACGAAGTTGCTGAGTCAACTCGACTGACGCCAGCGGTGAAAGGCTGTTCTGGCCCTAATTATTTGGTTGGTGGGAACCATTTCCGACCACCATGTGTGGCACCAGATCAGGGACAGAAAGCTGCTGAAAGGGCTTTTATGAAAGAAATTTGTGTCTCCTTTTTGTCTTTGTTTTTTTTTTTTTTTTTTTCTTTTCGTTAACAGAATAACGAAAAAACGCCAAAAGATACTCGCACCCCCACTTCAACCGTACTCAGAAGTCGGC
>NW_017804009.1:1551148-1590179 GCF_001625305.1 Branchiostoma belcheri | reverse complement strand
TCTATATTGGGACAAAAGACAGAAGGACTCCGTCTACTTCTTGGAGGGTGGCATCTACCAACGCTCTCCCAAACCCGATAAACATAGTTTTATGTCCGGGGAGCATCTAAACTTGCTCTTACCCGCTGGATTTTCAAAATCAATGTTTCCCAACCGTCCGGGGACTTGTTCTTCTCTGCCGGATTTCCACAATCAAAGCGTTTCGAACAGTCCGGCGAGCGTCTCAACTTGCTCTTACCCGTCAGTATTTTTTAAAATCAAGGTTTCTAACGTAGTCCGGGGAGCATCTGAACGTGCTCTTACCCGTTAGATTTCAAAATCACATTTTCTAAAAACAGTTCGGGGATCATCTTAACTTGCTCTTACCCGTCAGATTTTCAAAATCAAAGTTTCTAAGAAACAGTCCGGGGAGCATCTCGACTTGCTCTTACCCGCAAGATTCAAAAATTCCATTTTTGTCCAAAAACAGTTCGGGGAGCATCTCAACTTGCTCTTACCCGTCAGATTTTCAAAATCAAAGTTTCCGTAAAAACAGTCCGGGGAGCATCTTAACTTGCTCTTACCCGTTAGATTAAAAACATCCAATTCGTTCTCACTAATTTTACCTGGGGCCAAACAAAAAACTTGGCTGCGGCTGTGTCGCCCTGCCCGTCCAGTAGGTTGGTGACCGCTTGTGCGGCCGTCTTTCCGGGAAATGTGCCGGGTACTGGTGAACTGCTCGGGGTCCCGGCCCGTCAGTCCGAGGATGAAAATCTGCGTCGCTAGCTCATCTCGGTTCATCTCCTGGGTTTGAAACTTGCCGGCTGCTCCAGCAGCTCTGCGTCGCCCTGGCCGATCTAAATTTCTAACAAAATGGCTCCGACCAGGGTAAAATCCCCGCGCAACACGGGAACGCCATGGCGTACGTCCGTGGCGTCCGGGCTGCGACCACAGAGTGACACCAGATGGGGGGTGCGTGCTATCTTACCCTCCCTGCGCGCAAAGCAACTCGGGATAGTGCCCCATGGCCACCGGGCGGAAGGTCCTGGTAAGCTGTGCTCATCCTCCGCAAATATGCACGTCCCACATAGTATGTACATTGTTAGAAATGTCATCTGTAAGATTGTGTTAGAACACCCCAGTCAAGTGTCACGCTAATTGGTCTCCCCTGGGTGAAAATGACGCAAGGCCCTGTGCCCACAACAGCTGCTGGAACCGGGAAAAGACGCACAACCTGGGGGCCATAACTGCGTCTTGTTGACGCAAAGCCCCTAATCCCCGGGAAAGTCAAAACGCGACTTTTTCCCTTAAGGCGCAAAACGCTATGAAAAGGGGCAAGTATGGTCGAATGACGCAGTGCTGAGCTGCCAGAGATAGGAGAGCCATTTCACGTCACCCGATAGCCACATAAAAACTAAAAAAAAAATTCCACACCATACGTCCGTTGCAATCCAAGCACACTTCAAATGTTTATAGACCAAAGAGGGTAACCCCATAGCAGGTCCTTCAAAAATCTGCTATGCTAGTAACAAAAGCCGTGGGTTCAAGCGAGGGAGTAAGCATACAATGTAAACCTCCAAGGGGCCAACAAGTTACAGATACCCGTAGAAAAGATGGTACCGGTAACACACAAGCAGACAATCCCGTATTCCGTGCCCTCCTTTTTATGGGAGCTAAAGACAACTTTCATCACGGTTTTGTTATAACACCCCAATCAAGTGTGCAAATCAACGACATTTCTAGTTTCTGCACCATAGATGACAATCCTGCCATTATAGGAGCTGGCATAACTGGGGATTTCTGGCTTCTTGGAACAACTTATAAACATTTGAATCTGAAACTAAAATGGACAGATGCATCCCAAGTTGTGATTGGACCTATGTATTTAGTTCAAGACAAAAATAAAGAGTCATAAATACAACCTTTTTTTCCAGAAAATAATGAGAACAAAACCAGAGTTAAATATATAGCACTGATGGGAAAACCAACTTGACAGAATCTTTAGAAGAAACAGTTCTGAATACAAATGTTTATCGCTGCACCGTTCACCTTTGGAAAAACATCAAAGACAAATTCCATAAATCGTCGATGCCTAAGCTATGCTATAACATAACCTAACCCTCCTTTGTCTAACTAGTAAAATTGCTTCAGTCTTCCAGACTGCGCATTTACAGTAAGATAAAAGAAGTCTAAGGAGTACTACTACTAGTCCTACTTGCCAGGCTTTTTCTATATATTTATTTCTTGTACTTTTTTATTTCTCAGGTTGGTTCCAATCCAAACGTCAGACACGAGCCATACCAGTGTCTTCATGGAGAAACTGAACCAGAAATGCCAACTGAGCTTGTGGTTAATACCGGTACCAGGAAAGTGCATGAATACCGAGCTTCCTCGCTATTTACATCAGATAACAGAAGAGTACGGCAAGAAGGTCAATCCTGGACCTTCAATGTACAAGTTGGCTGAGGTTCGACATTTCTATTTCCTTTTATAGGCCATGTTGATTTGATTTTATGAATGACATGCCCAGGGAACCCTAAGCTTAAAAAAGTTGAGCGAAAAAAGTTGAAATCTATGTTTTCATGAAGGTAGGATGATATGGTGATATCTTCAAAAAAGAAAAAAGAGGAATTGGGCATCTTGGAGTATGCATTGAAGCTAACTGGTAAGGGATTGTCGGAAACCAATGTTAAGGGTATCATACTAACAGCTAAAATTAGATTCTGGATTTGGTAGATGATATCTATCTCAAAGCACTGTGCGGAGGGTCAGATGCAGAGCAGCTGCTGTATGCCGAGACGAGGAGAGAGGACCTCCCAACCCTGTCCCTGCCAGTCGTCAGTAGAGATGGACGCCCCATAAATGACAGATTCAGGTTTTGCAAGGGTGACCAACCTTCCCGCGGGTTTGAGTTCGGAAAACAGCGAGTTGGCTATCCTTACTGCGCTCTCATTGGATAATACTTAATGAAGTTATATTGACCCCATTATAAAAATCTGGCCGCACCACACCGTGCTGTGCATTCAGAGAACTCCCCCGCACGCTACGGAGGTCGAGGGCGGGCGCTCAGCGGTGGACAAGACAGCGAGGCCACGAGGCACCGCACCAAGCGTCGAGCTCAGGCGCCAAGGCGCACAAGACACCGAGGATAAGGTTGGAGGGTCGTGGGGTCGTGCTAAGACCGCATTTACAGTTTTTTAGTCAACCTTCAGCACCGGTAACGCTTGGTGCATGTCTGTTTTGCTTATTTTAGACGGCTTTGGTTTGCAGGATTTTTTTTGGCGCCGTGTTAGGTCTAGTTTGTCGACCAGATTCGCGTCTTTTTTCTAGTGCACTTGAATACCGGTGTACTGGGGTGTCGTGTGGGGTGTGGGGCTATTACTCTTGTACATACCCGGCAGACATGAGAGCAGTAGATGACTTTTGGAAATGCTGCCATGTTGAAAATTTAGTATCAAAGCTTCATCATGAAAGGCCCAGTAACACCTCAAAAAGCATCACTAACCATCCCGGATCCATTTCACAGAATGACAAAGGAGGAGCTGCAGGAGGAACTGACATACAGGGGCACGGTTGACTATTCCTCTGCAGCCCTCAGTGATGCCTTCAAGGAAACTTTTCGTGCGAAACGAGTGCCAACACTCTTGTACAAGAACCCCAATCAAAGTGTCCAGGAACTGAACCTACAATATCTCACTACAAGTGAGCCCATGCATGATCTGTCAAACCACGCCAAAAATCTTCTGTCAGAGCTACCATCTAGACCACCAAAAGAAGTGTCTGAAACAATCGACACTGTACATATATGCAGGAAGTCTAATGACTCCAACTCTTTTGAGTATGCCAGTGAAAATGCACCAGAGCCATCAGATGACGAACTAGGCCAGTCACCAAAACCAAAGAAAAAGAGGAAGACAGACTTTCGGTGCAGGAAGTACAATGACTCCAACCTAACGCTTTCTATGGCTATGGGCCAGAAGCTGGTCCCAGTGTCATACTTACAGATGCTCTAAGCCAGCAAGGGCCACTCTGCTACTGTATACCTTCCATATTCTTCAGCAAGTGTGGGCAAGAGAAATACAAAGAGAACGACCAACCACGCACTTATTGAGATATACAAATTGATTTTTCTTGTAGCTTTGTCAAGAACGGGGGCAAAAGAAGACGGCGAACACTTCCTCCTCGATGCCATCCGAAACGGCCGCACCCCTGTCATGAATAAAGGACAAAAACAGGACTTCCAGAATCTAAAAAAAAATGGTAAGTCGTGTTAGTAAAGGATTTGTAGTCATGAATTACATAACAGAAAGTAAATGAAGTCAATGGCATTAACTTGTTTTAACCTGTGCTTTGCAGTTATAGAATGAAATGTTCCACAACTGTGCTTTTTACAGGGCTTGCAGAAATAAGCAGTACAGCGACCCACAAGCTCCTGGCCAAATGTGGGTCGTGTAAGAACCAGATTAAACTTCCAGCTGACCGGACCTGGAAAGGCCGCGTCAAGTTTTTAAATCGTGAATTCAAAAATCTAGTTATCACACAGTTACTGTAGTATCTTCATACCTAGCGGTGACTGGAATATGTGTGGAGAAATATTTGTCTGCACCATTTTAGCTCAAATGATGTATGTAATCATAACATGACCAAGACGTCATTAGTACATGTATTATAATTACTACACGTAATATCTTCAATGTAAACAATATTTATTCAGTTCACTATGTGATAGTCCGACCCCCCAAAACGCCGATTCATGGATTAAACTAACTGCCGCAAATGGCGAAAGCGTACCTTTGGTTGGATACTTGGAAATGGACGTAAAGGTTTTTTGAAAGACCTTGCCGGCGAGGGGGGTTATCATAACAAAGGACCAGGGAAGGTCAGTGCCAGCAATAGTAGGCATGAACGTGATAGGGCCATGTAGAGACGCATTGTTTAAGGAATTCGGGAGGGGATATTCGGATAAAAACAGGGTCAGGCAGACAATGGCAAAGAGTTCTTAAGGCCCATGAAATTCCCCCAATAAATAATGTTCTGACGTTATGCTGACTACAAATGTGCGGTAACATAAACACACACAGACACGCCAAAAACAATACTTCCATTTTTCATGGAGGTAAAAAAAACAAGCAGTGAAAATAGAATCCATACAGAATAATTTAAAATACCTGTCTAATGTTTCGAGATGCTGGAGAATGCGGTCATACACCTATGTTTATCAAGTACCCGCGTAGGTTAAGCCTAGCTGGAAGTGCTGGAAGCTGAACTATGTTGGAAGCTGAGTTAATGCTTCAACTCTCTGAGTATGAATATGTATGTGCATGTATGTATGTTTATCAAGGCCAGGAAAACTAAGGGCCCCAAAACAGTCCCTCGGGGAGACCACATTTTGTCTCACTCCATTCCGAAGAAGAGTCCTTGTAACGCACCCGTATTTCTAACCATAATACATAGTAATAATTTTGACTCCATTTCCTTATATTAGTTATTACGACCAATTCACTCCAAATCAGGTGTGTTTTCTGCAGAGGTGACGAAGTGGTGAATCCATATTGTATTTTCTAGCAAACGGTGCCACACCAGTAAAGACATTTACCCTTATTTGACAAGTGACAAGTCTATAGAAAAACGATGCAACTTATCTATTTTCGCATACTCGCTCCGCGGTGTTCGACTTTGACTCCGAAGATGATACTGTGGGAAGCGCAGAGGCGGAGCCCAATGGAAGCCGGCGGGCTGCGTCCGGCGGAGCAAGCGAGGAGGCAAACTAGCGGGCTGCGTCCGGCAGAGCCACCGACGAGGAAAAATAGCGGGCTGCGTCCGGCAGAGCCACCGACGAGTCAGATGAAGATCACATGGAATCGTTACCTTCGCCGCGAAGGTTATGGGAGGATGAAAACAGCTTGGACGTGGAAGATGCGGAGAGATATTCTGAAGGTCAAACTTGTAAGTAAACAACTACAACAGCTTAGCAGTTATCCTTTTCTTTTAATTTGTAGTCATCATTGTCTATCACTGATGTACATGTAAGAGGTATATGCATTACACTCCTTGGTTACACCAAATACACTTCAAATTTCTCTTCAATTTTCCCTCAATAGCTTTCTGGTACCAAGACATGACCCAGGAGGACTGGGTGGCAACCACATCTTCGACAGGTATGTGCCCAAGTTATAAGTAGTCTAGATACGATGCATGCTATTAAGAATTATATACCTCTTGGGAGAGCTTAAAAATATGTTTTAAGGACTAAATGAGATGAAGAAGCCAAATCAGTTTTGTAACCTGTTGACATCAGGATACCTGTGGCAGACTAGTGTAGTTTTATTGACCTTTGGAAAAGCGCGTTCAAAGGATCAGTAACTCGATAAACATTCAGTTATGATTTGTTATGTTGTGTTAATGTTGTCGTTTTTTCCTGGTTGGCAGATGTAGAGCTCACCCAAGATGACAATATGTCGGGGCTGGATGTGCCAGCTGAGGGTAAGTGTTCACCTTTAGTTAGTTTTGTTATAAACACGTTGGCTGACATGCGTGCAACTGTTCCTACAGCTGTACTAGGCAGTTCTCAAAATCTTTTCTTGTTCTTTTCTCACTAGGCGGGCTTCTTGGGTGGTGGTGGAGGGAATGGTGGCGTGGCAGTTGGCGCAGGAGGTGGTGGTGGACGGAATGGTGGTGCGGCAGGTGGCGTGGCAGGTGGCGCAGGAGGCGGTCCGGCGGGAGAACAGGCTGGAGGTCACAACATCCAGAACAACACCATGAATTAGCACCGTTTATGAAGAGAAGTACTGTTTTAGCACATGTATCATTTCCATTGCATCCCCTTCTTAATGCAGTGGACACTTGATGGGGCCCACGCCAGGGGGACATGGGGGGGGGGCGTCACCAACATACCACCAACGGTCCCCTCGCCTGGACAGACAACCTTTGAACACTTGCCACTGTTGGATGCTGGCGATTGTACAGAATGCTGTGTCACTGTCCCCCAACCACCCTCTTCAACGACGACCAGGACCTGGAAACCACAATAGAGGACAAATCTACAAAAGAACAGAGATCGGAAATGAATGGCAGACTGGCCCGTCAGGTTGTCATAGGAGCAATGAGAAACATGTACACGCGCTGCTTCCCTGATGACATTGAGGGATGCACTGTCATCACTCAGGAAGATTTGGAACAGTCATTCCAGAACTTCATGAGTGGGAGATAGGCATCAACTTAGTGTTATCTAAGTAGCGTACATGTTTGATCATTACTTCTATGAGAACACCCCAAAAGTTACACATAACACTAGGCATTTTTTAGGCTCAGTCCCCTCAACATAGAAGTCAGGTTAACCAAATTTTCAGATTTTATCTCATTGCTGAATTAGCATAATATACAGTAAATTATTACCAGTATTACCAGCCAAGAGGCATATGTAAAGGGTTTGTTGGTAACAGACGTAGCTACTGGATCCATCCGACTGATCACGAACACTGACGCAGCTGCCATGTTCCTGGAAAAGACAGCAGCGGCAGTGACACGGAAAAGGATTCGGAGGCGTGCGAGAATGCATGGCGTACCCGGTCTCTAACCACAAGATCAGGACGACTGGTGGCAGCCAACCGTCGGCTTCAGGGGTACCTCATGTTTGATGATTGCGGCGGTATGTTTCTCATCCCGTGTCAGTATACAGTGTTTAACAAGCATTTGGTCTATGTATTTGCAGTGCCTGTCGGAAACACGTCAAGACAGGTGTTTGTGACCGCCACTCAAATGGCGAAGGCCATGGGCACGACCACCACATCGACTACCGCCAGGGCCCGGGGCATGGCCAGCCACCTCTTCTCCGAAGAAGAGCTTCGGACAAACAAACGGTTTCTGGAAGGGAAGGGAAAGTCAGAAGTAAAACAAACTTGTGACTGTCAGAGGAGGAAAAATGTAGAGAGAACATACTAGGCAGACAAAAGTCACTATTGTGGAGAAGACAAAAGACCTCTTGTCACAGTTTGTAGTGGAAGATGTAAAGATGTACTATGCAGAGGGGTTGTCTGCTATGGAGAAAAGGTGATGTCCATGTTGTACAATTCTTTCTTCACTGCAGCAACCGACTACAGAAATTCCATGAGGATGCTGCAGTGGAGGAGTATCTAAAATCCTTTCAAAAAGACAACCCAGAGGCAATGTGTACAGAAGCAGGAGTTGTACTCTCCCTTCAAAGACCCTGGCTCGGTGCATCTGTGGACAGACTGGTACTTAGCAATGGAGAAGTCATAGGAGGATTAGAAGTGAAGTGCCCACATTCGAAAGGATTACCACACAAGAAACTGTCCAGGACAAGACGTTTTTCCTCACGCAGGTATAGGCAGTCGTGTAACACTCAAACGAAACCACAAGAACTATCACCAGGTACAGGGACATATCTACTGCTGCACGTTATATTGGGTGGAATTTGGTGTATACTTTGGGACCGGGAACATCTTCTGCGAAAGGATTACAGTAGACATAGAGTGGCAAAGAAAGAACTTACCAAAGCTCGACCATTTCTACAAGACAGCCATACTCCCAGTTTTCTTCCAACGTGGTACAGTGCGCACTCAGAATCAGACAATTGTATAGTGGGTAGTAGTTGTTCTATCCTAAAGATAGTAATATCCCTGTTCCTCCTCACTGCAAGTCAGCACCATGTTTGTTGTTTTTCTGTGTTAGACTTGGACTTAGGCGCTGCTTCATTTATCTATCTAGCTAGGGAGAATTTGAGAATCACAATAGCCATACAGATCCCACCATGGCTCACGCGACGCCCGTGATTGTGTGCATTTTATATCATACTGGGTCGATTCTGACCCAGTATCGATGCAATGTGGAGTCGTCAGTGTTTCAAGACAACGAAGTGACTGATGTGAGTCAGTTGATAAACAAAATAGACGAACTCGGGATAAAGGAGGCTGCCAGCAAGACCGGCCTGCAGATGACAGATACTTCAGTTTGGTTTGTTCATTAGTAAAAGAACACCATTACCTGCATGCTACTCCTGACTTCCTGGTGTCTTGTGACTGCTGTGGTATGGGATGTGGTGTCCTGTCTCTGTGCCAAATTGTAACGTTAATCTGTGTGTCAATAACAAGACTTCATGTCTGGAGAAGGTAAATGGGAACGTCAGGTTGAAGAGGAGCCACAACTACTATCATCAGGTGAAACAACTGTTTGTTTTGTCAGAGAAGAGGTACTGTGATTTTGTGTATGGGATGAGAATGGAAATCCCCGTTTAGTGCATGACAGGGTCAAACGTGACCGGAAACACTTAAAAATGGTACTGTTCAAGCTCCAGGCCTTCTGGAGGATCTGTGTTCTGCCAGGGAAACTAGGCCGCTGGAACACGCGGAAGTGTGATGTGCCTGTAATTATATGCCTGACCCAAACTCAATATGTTTCTGTAGGGGACAGAGGGGTCAAGATGATGGCAGTTGTGGAGGAAAAAAAGGGCTGCAGCAAGAAAAAAGACCTGGAAAAACAGGAAAGCAGCATATAAGAAAAGACGCTGGCTTCGCCGACTTAAGTGGCGCATTGAGTCAGGCTTTTTGCTCAAAAGACACGAGCTACACTTTATGAAACACCTTGTGGCAAAGCACGATTGTGAACGTGTAGAGCCATACATCAACTGTCTAAGGAAAGTCCTCCTCAAGGAGGAGCTTGTTGTGTGCAGCTCTATGTACTCTTGATCATGCAAGTACATTGTAGCAAGGAGGTATTTAACCTCCTTGATTGTAGCAAGCCCAGACCTTGAGGAGTCACAGGACCACCTCCCAGCCCTTGAGGAGTCACAAGACCACCTCCAAGACCTTGTGTATCCTTTTGGTCACAAAAAAAAGGAAAAGTGAGCAAGTCAAGCCAAGACGTCTTTTAACAAGTGTTCGTTTCGATGTGTACTGTGAACGGCCAAAGGGAAGTAGTGACCATGTAACTGAAAGAAACAAAAGGGGGGAAGTAAACAGGTATTGGCGAAAGCATACACATCACTAGTTAGACCGAAGTTAGAGTACGCAGCCACAATCTGGGATCCCCAGAGACGCCATCACGCACAGTCCAACATGTTAGAAGAAAAACTGGAGAGCATACGGAAGAGAGCAGCTAGATATGTGAGCAACGACTATAGATACACCACTAGTGTCACTCAACGTACCACCATCTACCCCATCAAGCTGGCGTATCTGTCCACTCTTCATTCTTCAGGGAACCGCCCAGGACAGAAGATATGGGCATGTTATGCTATGCCCATAACTACCGAGGAGGCAAGGACAGCTACTCACGAAGAAGTGACGTCGCCGGGCCTTGACCTGACTTACGATAAGGTCATTGGGTTCGGCGACCTCCAACCGACGTATTGGTTCATGATAAAGCACCGCGAATGGGACAGTAACGAGGTTGCCGGCATCCGAATGACTGCCGGTTGCACTGCCGACCTTTACGTGCTCGAACAAAGCCAGGATAGTAAGAGTGAGACTTGGCGCTAGGAAAAATATATATATATATATAACTTTGAGTAACCGACCTCTTGTTCTTTACATCAGGGTGGAGTCTGAGATTCAAGAGCTCGGGCGGGTGAGTTTTAAGGAGAAATATATTGGTTGACATACAGCTTTTAAGGAGGGTCATGTTGAACATTGTTATTCATTTTTATGATACTCAATTTACAGGAATTTCAACAGAAGCTTCAAACTCTACCTGAAAGGAAAAGTGGTAGAAGAGGACGGACGGAAAAAGGCGCTACTTCTGCACACCGTAGGAGCGGCGGTACAAGACATCTACTTCACACAAGAAGATGATGACAAGACAAATAAGTACGACGACACAGTAGGTGTGCACGATGCCTATTTAATTCCGAAGTCGAATGTAGCATTCGAGCGGCATATGTTTCGAAAGTTAGGCAGCAACATGGAGAGACAATAGATGATCTGATTGTCTGATAGTCTCAACGATACCCACAGGGTGTGGCCATAAGCTGAAACGACAGTCTTGAGAACAAACGCCACATACGAGGAACATTTGGACAGGGAAAGCTGCAGCGTCCAGAGGGCGTGGCGACTCCCTGGGATCCCAAAAGACCTTACAGGCTCGACACAATGAAGGCCACCATAAACACCCTCCCAAACTTGAAGGCTCGAAACATTTTCTGCATGAAACAATGGAGCATTTGCATCCTAGACGATTACTAAGTGCATGTTACTGAGGAGGTGAGGCAGGCTCTGTTAGCTCGTGGCTACATCTTAGTATGTATCAAGGAGGGGATCCCAGTAACCCAACCAAACTCCTACTGAAATTATCTCTGTCGGTCATCATGGATGCAAAAAGTAAAAACATTATACATTAAGTGCAAGTCGAAGGCGAGCACTATTTTCCTTACTTCTGAGTCTTTTTATCCTTTCTCATCATCGCTTCAACTGTATGTCAAATTTGAGACCCCCATTTTATCAACGGGGTCATTTATGGCGATATAGTGTGTCAGTTTGCAGATGACTGGCAGAAAAAAATTACCTCTCCCCATTAGTCAAACCCAGTAAAACCATTGTCATGTCATGTTGTAGAATATAGTATAATGTTAGAAGTAGATATAGTCTCACATACCACTGTATTTTCTTTCTATGTTGTTTGTAACTGCAATTAGCCCTCGGGCAAGTATTTGCAATAAACTTTTCTTTTGATTAAATTCATTGGTTTCAGGAAAGAGGAGTCAAATGGAAAAGACCGCAGCAGAGTTCAGTGCGTCGTTGGATTCCACGGAGAAGCAGGATTCTGCACACGAGGACGAGCCTATGGGTCAGGATCAACGCAAGAAAACACTGACCAGGAAAATGAAGGAGGCGCAGTTGGTCGGCGATCACAGTAGCGGTTAGTGATACTAGATATTTTCTTGACCTTGCCTCAATTCGTCGATCAGATCATGCAGAAAGAATCCATATCGCATATCGCTTGAACTTTAATTTTAGACTGTATTGATGATGTGGGGACAGGTGTGTTATTGAAGAGGAGGGAATCAAATCATACTCTCAACCATCACTTACTTAATTACAAAAATAAGCATTACCTTCACTACTCCACTACCTTTATGTTAAATGATCTGAAGTGTCTATATATCTAAAGCTGGAAAGAAACAGAGGCACTATATAGATAAGTTAAATGTAGGTAGGTTGGTTAATAAAAGTTAGTTTTAAATTAATGGTTTGTGTATTGTGTTCTCCAGCAAACAAGATCAGCCAACAAAAGGAATTGACTCATCAGCTCCGAGAGGAGGTCAAGGAAACATTGAACAGCATCTCCCGTAAGTGATCCTTACTTGTTGCTTAAATTACATACAGGTACTAGATTTCACCGCAGACTTTCAACTCTGGGTGCAACAATTTGACGTCTGGGCCGACGCCCAGCAGCTCGACAACGCCGCCAGGCTGCGACATTTTCCGACAAACCTCGCCGGCCCGGCCTTCAGTTTTTACGCTGAACTGCCTGATGCTACCCGGGCCGACCTCGCACAGCTCCGAGCGGCCATGGTCGGGCCCTTCGGCCGCCCCGCCCTGCTGGAAGAGTTTCGCCGGGCCGCCAACGCAAGACCTCGGCGGCCCGGCGAGAGCCTGTCCGTCTATGCAGCGGACGTACAGCGCCTGGTCCGGCTCGCCTACCCAGCCTACAATGACGCCGGGCGGGCCCACGTCGCCCTTGACCGCTTCCTCGCCGGCCTCGACCCTGACCTCTCTCGTGACCACGTTACACAGTTACCCGCTAGGTCAGTGCCTAAATTGACGTGTAAATTCTCGGGGACAGGGGGCGTATCTTGGGAAGAGTTTGAGGCCCAAGTAGATAACGAGAGACAGTTTGGAGGGTGGGACGATGCCCTCAGCATGGCAGTGATTAGGAAACATCTCACTGGGGAGCCCGACAGACCCTAAGGGCTGCCCCTGTTAGGCTGAAGTTAACACAGCAAGTAAGATGTTAGGGCATATAAAGAACATCTATGCTAGGTCAGATGGCCCTACACATTATGAAGCAGATCTGTCAACCATTACATGGAACCCAGGGCAATCCCACCAAAACTTCGAAGTCAGGGTCAGGCACGTTGTAGTCTATGCTTGTTCAGAAACAGATTACAAGACCAGAGATAGGATAGCTAGGCAAACCTTTATCGATAGATAGTGACCTTGCAGCAAATGTAAGTAGCTTCTAGGAAATCGGTTCTCACACATCCTTGTGAGGTATAACGTGTCTTTTTTTCCCCGGTGATCTCCAGCCTCACCCTGCCAACTGGCCTGCTGCACATGCCCCACACAGCTCCGGCAAACTCCAGCCGACCGGAGTGGGGACCGAGTCGCAGGATGGCGGCTGCCCTGTTCCGGGGATTGTGGTATGGCTCCGACAGTATCTTTCATTATGTGCCACTACTCCCGTACCACCATCTACCCCATCAAGCTGGAGTATCTGTCCACTCTCCATTCTTCAGTGATCCGCCCCGGAAAAAAGATATGGGCATGTTATGCTATGCCCATAACTACCGAGGAGGTAAGGGCAGCCACTCACGAAGAAGTGACGTCGCCGGGCCTTGACCTGACCTACGTTAAGGTCATTGGGTTCGGCGACCTCCAACCGACGTATTGGTTCATGATAAAGCACCGTGAATGGGACAGTAACGAGGTTGCCGGCATCCGAATGACAGGGTCCACTGACTTCGATGCGCAGCTGGACCCGGTGCTTCAGAGTTCCGAGTTCAGCGGCAGCCTTTATTGGCTCAATTATCAGTTTTTCTATATTATATATTTACAGACTACAACCTGGCCTTTCTGAAGACGTGCATGGAACTGTTGGCTTACGGGAAGTAAGCAACTTCTTAAAGGAGTTTAAAATCAAGCCCCAGGATGTTGGGAAGTACGTTAAAGACCTGTACAAGGTGGAGGTGAAAAATGGGAAAAGGGGACGGTCCGTGTACCGAGGCATCTCCTGGAGGAGTGGGGTTGGTCCTCAAAGCCTGGCCACACCGCCCATCCAGCTATGGTCAAGCCTGGCCACACCGCCCATCCAGCCATGGTCAAGCCTGGCCACATCACCCCTCCAGCTACCGAGGTTAAGCATGGACATATCACCCCTCCAGCCATTTCAGTTGTGCTCTAAAATTATCCCATCATTTATTGATTTTGACAACACACTAAAAACAATATATTTCCACACACAGGATAAAGCCATTAAAAGAACTGACATCAGTAACATCATCAGTAGTGACCTCATTAACGGAGAAGTACCCAGACGACTTGTCCATCACCCTGGTCCCGAATGCCAGAGCAACCGCTCAAAAGTACACGTGGCTTTTCGAGTGGTTTGCGTCATGCCACAAGAAATACTCCCATGGCGGGCGGATGGAGGATTGATGAGCTTGGTAAGGTATTTTTTTTCTATTGGTATATTTATATAGCATGAATGTTTTTGTTGCCATTTTGTTTTGTTTTTTTTCTCTCTACACCACTCCAGACAGTGTTTTTTTTTTCTAATTTTTAGACATTATCAGTTTTTCCGGTGACCGGACTGGAAGGAAGATAATATATTTTCGTCCTCAAGGAACCGCTGTAATCGAAGAAGAAGAAGGTCTGTCTCAACTCTGTTCTTCTATTGTTGTAGGATCTTGAATCTTCCTTAAAGATTAAGGAAGGATTGGGCCCTGGTCCTGTTAGGAAGCCTGACTCATTACATTTTCTGGAAGTAACGAAACGTCTCTTGGATGCAATTTTAATTGCTATGGGAGCAGATGGCACAAGACAAAGTATCCCCAGAGGTACACTGGCAGGATGGTGATAGCACATCCATCAAATCGTTCAGGGCCACTTTCCCTGACGAGGAGAAACACAAAGTCATGCTGTGCTCGGGCCATGTTGCACGCTCCCACCAGAATTGTCTAAATGAAAAAAACAAAAACCAATGTCCCCAATCACAATCACACTCCAATAAAATATCCTGTAGCAACGCGCATGGTGTTCATCCAATCTGATCTATGCTTACTTCTTTCTTGTTAGTATGGCTCCGACAGGACCGTGGGGCGGACTCCCGGGCCCCGGGGAGAGACACTCCCACTTACGTGTACCCAGAAGAAGTAAGGTGCGTGATGCGGGCCCGCTTTCCCGACGACCCGGTCCGCCTCTAGGACGGACACGTGGAGGAACAGCGGGCAGTACGTATATATAAACTTTCGAAAAGTCGTGTCTAACCTCTCGATCGGCATCGTCTTCATCTGGAACCAAACTTTCTATACGTTGTGTCTAACTGCATCTGATGTACTACACAATATATATACATCTGTCTAACTGCATTTGATATACTATACATTTGTCTTAATGCATTTGATATACTATACATTTGTAGTAATACTTTGGAAAGATTGAAAACAAAACCAACTATTCTGGGTCTGACAGAAAATTGGTCCCCGAGAAGCGACGCTCAGCACAGGAGAAAAGGGCTGGGAACAAACCAGTGCTGTGATGTAACAAGGAGGAAAGCAGTTGAAAAGTCATATATATGGTACACGATACACGCCATTGATGGAGTTGGAATATTACCACTCTGTAGGATTCTGTATTGTAGATCCAATGCACAACCTGTTTCTAGGCACAGCTCGCCAAACGTCTCACCGACGTCGCCGCCAAACGTCTCACCGACGTCACCGCCAAACGTCTCACCGACGTCACCGCCAAACGTCTCACAGACGTCGCCGCAACTTTGGCACTTTGTTAACAAACGAAATGGCCGCCAGTCATGCCACCTTGGAGGACAAGTTGGGGGCAGTATTGAGGGACAAGGATTGAAAACTCGAGAGGATACATTTAAAAGCAAGGATTTCCCACAAGGACTGGTTATAGTGGACTCATTCAGAATCATTGAATCATCACAAGAGGCAATCGTCACATAAGGGCAAAGCAGTCGCACACCACAAAGCTGAAAAAGCGACTGCAGCGAGTGCTTGTGGCAGACTGTATGTCATCAGATGAGTCCGACACAGATGACAATGAAGGGAATTTCTTAAGGCAAAGGGCCATTCCTTGGGAGTCTGATGAGTTTACTAAGTACAAACAAGAACTAGACGACAAATGTACCTTTATGTAGGCTTATCCATGTTCACTGAAAACGCAAGTGTACATTTATACTAGTTAGACGCTTGAATGATATATTGCCATATAAGTGTGATGTCCACGGACGTCTGGCCTCCAGCGCCACACCCTACCCACACAAGCATGGCCAGTACCCCCCCTACCCTTTAACTGTTTCAGTGCCTTTTTTTGGAATGGATATTTACTATTAATATACTATCATCAACTCGCATGCAGATCCCTTCACGACTACTATGACCTGTTAGAGCAACGGAAAGCAAATCGTCATGCTTTCCATCCTCAGAGAGATCGTACAATTATTCCTAAACGGAAAAATCACATTGGCAATAAAGTTGCTTGCCGAATGGACTTTCTACCAACCTTAAAGAAGCACATTTTTCATTTGCTTCATAAAGCTTTTCATTCATGCTTTTCTCGAAGTTGAACATAATTGTTTCTGTTACATGAATGTTTGTTACGGATCAACAGATTCAGGAAATAAGGAGATCGCTGCAGCAAATCTAGGAGGCCATTTCACAGGGAGCTGCCACTCCAAACACAGCTGCTCCTGCTCCTGCCCCAGCTGGAAGTCCCCAGGAAGAAATGTTGCGGTAAATAAAGCCCATCATTTTGAACATGTGGTTGCAAGATCAATGCCACAGTGCGCCAGTCCTTTATTATTTTCTTTAAGGAGATGATTTTTGTGCCGTTTGTCTCTCAGTGTTTGATTGTTCGTGTGTCTGTGAACAGCATAACTCAGGAAGTCATGGATAAAATATGATGATACATGGTGCGTGAAAAGGTTGTCACCAAATTTGGAAATGATAAGATTTTGGGACCCTAGGGGCTGTCTTTGAAAAC
Organism: Branchiostoma belcheri; assembly: GCF_001625305.1. Lineage (NCBI taxonomy): Eukaryota > Metazoa > Chordata > Leptocardii > Amphioxiformes > Branchiostomatidae > Branchiostoma > Branchiostoma belcheri. The sequence goes on along the minus strand of NW_017804009.1, from coordinate 1,573,242 downwards.
TGCAGGAATACTTAAAACGCCTGGCTCTTGTTCTCGTCATTTATAGGAGCTCTCATGGTCTATGCGGTGCCAGGGGTAGGAGCATACCCAGTCGAGGGAGGCAGGCATAACGGACAGGAAGACAGTCTCCCTCTTGTGACGACATGGAGGTTGTTTTTCCTCGTAGAGAAAGACTTAGACAAAACACCCCTCCCGTCAGAAGAGGGTGGATGTGTAGCTGCGGGGTTGGGACCACAGACAGTGTCCATAAAAAGAACAATGGACCATAAACAGGTGAGTCCCTTCCAGTTCAGCCATCAAAGTTACTATTTGTTACACATGTATCCATAGCTTTCTGTAACAGCTGCTTAAATTTTAGAATTTAATCATTGACAAGCTTATATATTCGGGTCATGCACTAGTTCAGGTAAGCAGAAAAGCGTATTTCGAGCCATGCTTTTCTTTTCGTCTTCTTTTTCCTCCGTATTAAAAGATGACCGCCTTCTACAGATCTAGGCCCACGGAGCCCACATTGACACAACTGAAGGAACTTTTAACTAGACGGAGCGACGACATGAGCATCTGTCGCATCTGTTCAGGATATGTGGACAAAGATGGAAATGGCCCTGCCCCCGATCGGAGGAAAATACACGCTTCAAGTACACAGACTGGCGTACTTCCTCAACTCCAACTGGCCGGCGTTGGACCCACACATCCACGTTACCCACAGATCAAGCATGGTTATTTCACAGAGACTGAGTCTCAGGGACCCTTATTGGAATTTCTGTCCAGTGAAAAGTTGATTTATAATTTGGAAATGACCATGTACTCGTATTAGAGGGCCAGTAACTTTTCTTAAAACCTGCCCAAATATGCAATATGAAAATAAACTTTGTAATGAGTTACCTCTCTGAAACATCCTGATTGTATACTAGTAATATGCAAATTGGTATATTCATCATAGGCAACTGGCATATGGGATGTCAGAGCGAGGCCAAACAAACATAAAAATAATGGCAACAACATTCCTAGAAGAAGTGAGGCGAGGACGCCACCCAACCCATGGGCAGACCACAGACGTCGTCATGATGCCAGTTTGCAGGTAATTGAAGGCTTTGTAAAATACTATATCAAACAATAAAATACAATAAAAGTAACTTTGTATTTGAAAATTGCTACATTGATTAAAATAAGTTACACATTCAAGAATTACTACTACCACATTTTACTTCTCAACATCATTATCAATGACTTTTAAAATTTCATATCATCCTTAAGCCAAGACCACTGGAAGTTGTACTGCTTGGAAATGGCTGGGACAAGCAACCTGCAAAGGTAAGAAATATCCCCGCTTATAATTATAGTTATATCTTATTCTTACAAATATTTCGTGATGCCTTTGAGCACAACATGGCTGCTACTTTGTTATTACGAGTTTATTTTGGTAATATGTAATTAGTAATGGTCTAAAGTACACAAAAAGCAATAAATGAAAATAAACAGTAAACATTTTTGATGAAACTACTTAATGTAAATTGTAACTGCTGAAAACACCAGTTTAAGATTGTAATAGAGAGACAAGTAGTATTGGCTAGAGAGACAACAGTTAGAATTCATTTGTCGAATTAGAAAAATATACAAAAGCTTACAAATAGTCTAATTTCTCAAGCAAAAGAGTAATGAATCTTAAGCCATTATTATATATTGCCAAGTTTTATATTCCATTCTTAATATTGTATCTGAATCTTTAATAATATTTGATGAAAAGGGATTTAATCCCTTACGTTCAGAAGTACATACTAAGTTACAGTTTATTTTATAGGAGTCAGCTGTTAGTGCTTGACAGCCTCACAAAGAAACATAACAGCGAGGACATTGGAGCTGTCAAGAGGTAATAATCTATTGTTCCAATATGCAATTAGTAATAGTCGAGAGTTTCTTTTCTATCTTAACTATCTTAGCACCTACAGTACAGTCTAAGAAGTTACACATGCTTAGTGATACTAAGTATGTAATGTATATACATGCTTAGTATCATATTGTTCTGAGCTTTCATATATAGCCACAGCTGCAGTTAATATTAGTAAAATGTATGAGTTTATTATAAAACCTAACATCCTTGGAACTTGTGCCTCAATTTAACCCAGAGAGAAGACTAATTTGTATTATCTCAAAACGTATGACAACTATCTTATTACAGGTATCTGTCTGTTAAAGAACTGAACACAACAAGTGTGAAGGTGAGCCGAATTTGTTACTGAAAAAAATTAGTTTGCATCATCAAAATTTGAACATGGAAAAACAGAATATGGCCACACCAATTTAATTTGTTGGTTCTCGGATTTTTTCAGAAAAAATATGAAGCGACTGGGCGAAAAAAAATAAAAATAAAAACAGGTCTAGGCATCCTATTATAGGCTTAAATGCTACAAAATGAGCCATGAAGTCAACACAAAAGGCTGGGTTAAAATTTAAACATTGAATTTTGAACTTTTAATCAAACCACTGCAATGATAGATGGGAAAACTGTAACAACTAGGAAGAAAAGGACTTTCCTCAACTGTTGGGGGGCAAAACATGAGCATTTTTCAGTTGATTCAGGACCAGAATCAATTTTTTTTTTGCAAATCAGAAAAAAACGAAGAGGCGAATCCGAGAACCAACAAATTAAATTGGTGTGGCCTAATTAAAGAAAAAATTGGACCAAAATTCATTATGTAATTCCGAAAAGTACCAAACATTACCCTGAAGCTTGATTACCTGAAGGATCTAACAAATACAATTAGTTTTTTACATTCCAACATATATATAGTTCCTTGTGTTTATCTAGTATGTTTTCCCTAAGTAATTATTTCTAATCTTAAAAGTTTAACAAACTATCTGTGACCAGCATCAATATTATTTTGCATTCAAAAAATTACTTGAGGAAATATAGACTTACATGTAACTTTCATTTAAGGTACCTCAACAAGGAAACTGTTGGGACTGTGGATCATTCCTGATCTACAACATGGCATGGATTGTTGATGTAAGTTCAAGCAAAGTTGAGTACAATCCTACAACAAAAAAGGGATATCAGGGACTAACCCTATGAGTCCGAGTATGACCCATCTTGACTAGGGACCTAATATAATACGTATGATATAATAAATGGTTTAGGTAAAAAAATGAAAATTATTAAAAGTACTCAAGTCAAATATTATATTCTCATTTTATGCAATAAACCATCTACTACCTTCCATACAATGCATCTTTCGCAGTGAATCATGGCAGAAATATTCAATACCTCTGCCTGAGCTGACATAACTGCAGCTCCACCTCTCTGCTAAATATTAGACAGTTTCTAATCATCTATTTTTGCACTCTTTTTATAATTCATATTATTTGTACTAAGATATTTATGTAAAATTCTGATCGATAGTTGATCAATGTCTTAACATACTTACTGTCATGTAATTGCAACATTTTTACACCGTTGTTTATGTTTGTTACTTATATTTAGATGATGGACTCTGTTTTCAATTTCTTTGAAGAGAACCCACAGGTATACATTTATGTGATACATAAGTCATCATTTATCATATAATTCTACTGCAAAATGTAGATTCATCTTAACTTTAATAAATTTTTTACTACAATACAATTGAAAACACATTAATTTTTAGGTCTTTCATAAGTTAAATTAAAATAGATTTATGATTACCCCATATCCTTTAGACAACATTATGTGTAAAACTTTAATTACATTTTAATATGTCTACAATGTTCTAAAACCTTTTTAATCACTGCAGGGTTCAGCAACGATGCAGGTTCCAGCGGCGCCGCTAGTTTCAGCAACGCCGCAGGTTCCAGCGGCGCTGCAGAATTTGCAGCGTGTCTCGGAACACCTGGAGGCTCAGGTGCGTTTTGAAATATGACCATGTTAAATGAAAAAGTTCTATATGATCGTGTCAGGTTTTGTCTTGTATGGAAATTTAGTGTCTTTGCTGATTTTCCTTGTAACAGTGCTGCAGTGCAAGTTCCTTGTGTTTATCTTGTATGTTTTCCCTAAGTAATTATTTCTAATCTTAAAGTTTAACAAACTATCTGTGACCAGCATCAATATTATTTTGCATTCAAAAAATTACTTGAGGAAATATAGACTTACATGTAACTTTCATTTAAGGTACCTCAACAAGGAAACTGTTGGGACTGTGGATCATTCCTGATCTACAACATGGCATGGATTGTTGATGTAAGTTCAAGCAAAGTTGAGTACAATCCTACAACAAAAAAGGGATATCAGGGACTAACCCTATGAGTCTGACCCATCTTGACTAGGGACCTAATATAATACGTATGATATAATAAATGGTTTAGGTAAAAAAATGAAAATAATTAAAAGTACTCAAGTCAAATATTATATTCTCATTTTATGCAATAAACCATCTACTACCTTCCATACAATGCATCTTTCGCAGTGAATCATGGCAGAAATATTCAATACCTCTGCCTGAGCTGACATAACTGCAGCTCAGACATACCATTGTAGAACAATGTACTGCCAAAATTTGCAGTAAGGATGCCCCTTTTAATTTTATCCATACAAAAAAGTAAGAGAATCTCATTTCTAACACATGGCTTCTGAATCTGAACCTCTTAATTCGAATCCTGACCTGAATTAACCATTACCTGCCTGTCAAACACAAAATTCATGATGCGGTACAATGTCTTTTTGTTCACATATTCAGAACTACAGTGAGTTTGCTGAGAAGATGACTGTTCCTGATAGACCGGCAAGCGACGTGGGACTGGACATGCGTAGGAAAATCAGGAATGACCTTTTCCACTGCCTCAAGTTCAACATGGCAGAGCCAACTGCTTATTACTATTAGTGAATGAATAAAGACCTTGTGCACACTTTCCAGCACGGTCTTCGGCAGCATCTCAAGCATTGGCGTCAACCCAAACCCCCTGCCGACAGCAGGCACTGACAACACCAAGCCAAAGTCTCCACCGAAGTCTATGTCTTAAACGACGAGATCAAAGACATATTCGAAACAACAATCGAGTTGAACATCGACCTCTCCATGACACACATTAGCACGCGTGATAACCAAGCTGAATACCCGTCGAGATAATTGTCCAAAGCAGATTACATAAGGAGCAGTAGTATTAGAAGACTGGTTTAATGGGTTTTAACGGTTACTTTTGGGGCGCAGCCCAAAAGGCTTGATTAGATACACATACTACTCGCGCACAGCATGCTGGGAAAACAGCAGAAATCTCCTCAGTCCATTCCCGGCACGCTGGCAACAGGGAGCAATTCTGTACTTTGAGGGAGCGATTCTGTAAGATGAAGAAAACTCGAGCGGATCGGAAGAAAACTCGAGCGGATCGGAAGAAAAAGTGCCCGGGTTGCGGACAACCCACAGCCCTACACGAGAAAGGGAAGGCCACAAAGAACTGTCCCGGCCTGGAGATCGACCCGTCCTCCGACTCGGAAGCTGGCTCGGAGACGACGCCAGGGAGCCCTACTCCAGCATGGGTTTTAACAGAAGACATACATGCCTCCTGGCAGCCGTGGAGGGCTGAATTGTGAGGCTATATATTTAAAATTACATTAGTGTCGATATACATAAGGATTGTACGTTACAGTTATGATCACCACTTCTTTTGTTCTTCTTTTGTTGAATAAAAAAAACAGTGAGGTTGAAAAAAAAACATTGCAGCTATGCACATCTACTGCGAGATAGAGCCATCTTTGGTGGGACTAAAAGAAAGATTTAGAAGGCAGAATGTTGAAGTGAAGGAGAAATACCTGGATCAGTGGGAGTGGATAAAATTGAAGTGAAGGTACTGAAAGGAAGTGAAAGCACCACCCAACGTGTTCTATCTATGGTGATTCTAAAGCCATGTATTTTGTTCCAATTGCTTAACTGGGCCCGCTGTAGGATGGCGTCTGTCATTAGAAGAGCTGCACGCTTGCAATTTGGCAATTGACTTTTAACATTTTTTTGTCACTGGTCGAGCCGTAAGTGTCAAATCTGTGGTTTTAAGGCGAATCATTGCCAACATGCAAGCTATATTTGGAGGACAGGGCGTTGCTGTTGTTGTTGTTGTTCCGACTGCGAAAGCTGCTCTGTTAATCAATGGCAGAACAATTAAGTTTTCTTTTTCTTTGGGTATGTGGCAGGAGGAGGCCAGTGTAATACATGCACAGCTGGAGGCTGACAAACTCTTACATGCAGATTCAACAGCTTCAAGTTTTAATCTGTGATAAAGTTTCCATGATTAATTCTCCTGTCTTCACTTAAATCGACAGCCTCCTTCAGCTCGTGAAAAGAAACAGTCTGCCTTAGGGGGGGGGTCAGGTTGGTTCTGGCAGGGGATTTTTTCCAACTACCCCCTGTTGACAGGAGGGAGGAGGTTCTCATGGCTTTCATCCTCCCCCATCATCTTACATCAAGTGCAGTGGCAGAGGCGCCTTGGAGTTGCAGACAACGACAACCTGCCTACAGACCAAAGATGGCCTCAGAGTAACACACATCGTACAAGTCTTTTATGTCATCTAAATGACATCTTCCCCGTTGAGATAAACTAGGTCTACTTCTGTTCATTAGTTGAATAGACATATGGTAAAATATTTTTATACACAAATCTTTTTTTATAAATTTGTTTACCCTAAAAGATATAACAATAATGGCAGTGTGATATGACTAAGTGACCAGATCCCACAATTTTTGTTGTATTTCATCAAGTAGGGGAACACTACAGTGCAGCCATACCAATCACTCAGACTACATCATGGGTAGTCAAAGTGAACCAAGCAATCCTGCACATGTGGCTGACGGACCGCCAAAATGCTGCAGATGCGGGGTGAATGACAAAGGTAGGAGCATTAGTAAACAACGTTGTAATTCGTACAAGTGGCAGTGCTTTAGGCAATCCCAAAGATGTCATGGTAGTTGTAAGTGCCAAGGATGTGTAAGTGGAAAACCTCCGCCGACCCCTCGCACAAAATCAAAGAATGGCAAAGTGAAGCATACACATCAAATGACTAGACAGGTTAATGTCGATGCTATGCAAAACACTGGGTAGTTACTAAGTGATTAAGTGCTAAAAAAGTTTGAAGAACACCTAGAACCGAGGACAAACCAAAGAATCTACTGCTATGAGTTTCAAGCAATCCAGCAAAAGCCAACAGATGTGCGGAGGTTTGCAAAGTCGCCAAAGAAGTTTGGACCCAGAATCAAACTGAGTGGTTAGCACCTGATTGTGATGGCTCTGATGAAGCTAAGGCTTGGTCTGCTCAATGAAAATCTAGCTGACATGTTCGGTGTGTCAACCGCAACCTGTTCGCGTGCACGGACAGCAACACTGAAGTTCCTTGCCTCAGGGATAAAGTGCCTGATTTTCAAGCCAAGCGAAGAAGTGCAGAGAGCGAATCTACCTGGAAGGTTCAAGACCACCAAGTACAATAACGTACGGCACATCATAGACTGCGCTGAATTCTTCATCGAGACTCCGAAGAACATTCAGGCTAAGGCGGAGACCAGGACCAGCGGTTGGGCCGGAGGGGGGGGGGTGCTGGCCCAGGACCATCCACGTCAAGACCCACTGACATCATGGCTGAAAGACATCAGTAATGGAAACACCCCACCGAACTTCAACTTCGGTAACCATAAACCCAGTATGTACACGGTATAAAATGTTATGATATGATACATGTAGTATATTCAGTTAAATCCAACAACCAAGTCAACATTCCTACGCGCGTACACAGTACATGTCTGTTACCTGCATGACTCTGAAATATATAATAACACTATTAACTTTTACATGACTTAAAACTACTGAACTTCCCGGCTGAATTACGTCACGACAAGTGTATCATTTTAATCAAGATAATTAACATCTTAAAATTGCATGTAGAACCAGATTGTCGACGACCATCTCATTTCATTAATGATATGACTGGCAAATTATTTCATGTTGCTATATCAGTGATATACAATTATCCATTAATGACAGTTAGTATACAAATACTTTTTCACCTCTTTCAGAAGAAGAGATCGGAGACAACACAACCCTCTCTTCTCCAAACCCCCAGGTGCAGGAACCCCTAGCCCCCGACACATCCCAAGAACACCTGGTGCCTATTGTGCTATTGTGGTTTGATTACATTGGTACTAATTTTATTTGGTGCTCCCACGTGTAGTATAAGCAAAGTTTCTACTATGGCAGTTTGCAAGTCATGCATACATGCATACCGTGAAATGTTAACAGTCCTTGGCAGTGTTCCTATATCTACAGCTTGTGAGGGGTACTACTGTGCGAGTGCCGTATTATGTTTGTGTTTCAGACTTCAGGGCCCACACCGGTGATTGTGACAAGAGGGGCAATCTTACCAAGATTTACTACAAAAAATACATCATATTTTGGTTGACACCTGTAAGTGACTAGGATATTCCAGGAAAGCTGGGGGTGTACAAGCCAACTTCAGGGTCCTTGGACTCAAACAAGCTTCCTCTAGTACCTAGAACTTCTTGGAATGGGGCAGGCAGGGGTGTGGGGTGACGTCAGGCTCTCTCCCCCGTGGCCATTCATCAGGAGTCCATAGCACTTGTCAAGAGAGCTTTAAAATGAAGCCACAACAGGTAAGATCTCAAACACGCCAACCATGGGACGCAAGAAATCAAGCAAGGAGAGGCCGACCGTCTTCAAGAAAGGCTGCACACCCTACAACAAGGGCATGAAGATTGAACATGTCAAGCCAGCACCACCTGTCTACCGCAGGGTTTGGGGAGACCAGTACGAGCTACTACAGGACGTAGACCGAAAAGGCAACCCCTTGATACGCCCGAAGAAGATAGTTCTTGAGAAGAGGAGGGTAATGCTTCTCAGACCAAAGAAGGAGACAAGCAGCAAGATCGCAAGAGCTGTGGCAAGAGGATACATGCGCAAGAGGATCCCTGCATGCGCCAAAACTGGTCCCCCTCCTACAGTGCCATGCTTACTGAACTGTGAGCTGCATTCCTTTAATCAATACAGTAACTGGTCTGCCCAATGATCAAAGGATCACCAGCAGAATTCAGTACCGTGTACACAGTGCCGTGACCACATATCAAACGAAGAACTGCGACGTAGATGCATATATTCACTGACCAACAGGTTAAGGCAAGGGATAAATTCACAAGTCATTTTGTTATCACCATGAATAGTTAAACTAAGTGAGCGGACGCACGTTTTTCACATCTGACAGAATGTCATGTTTGTTATGGCGACACGAGGCTGTCCCCTGTAAATAGGAAATAGCCAAACTTGACTTAAGTTCGACTTGCGTCTTGGAAAGCAGGCAGAATGGTCACGCCATTTTCTCACTTCTCGCTCGATTCACGTCTTTCGAACTATTTCCGGATGTAAATTGTTTTTTTTTCCCACTTCTACGGGACCTGTCAAGATGGACCAAGATAGTGTTAACGCAGTAGCACTGTGCCCTCAAGAACAAATGATGGTGGCGGTGTACGTGGAGATGAGCGATACCACATATACGGCCAGGCGCACAACACTGATGCCGAGTCTGGCAGGACTCCCAGCTATAACCTGCCTTCTATTTGCACCGTCTACCCTTTTAAGGTAAGATTAGCCACATGTATTCTACAAATTCATGACATCACCTTGTGTAGTGTGGTTTATCTATTCACAGTATTTTACAGTATTTACAGTATTGTACAGTACAGAACAGTACTATGTATTTACAGGATGTAAGCACGATTTACTGTTTCACCTAACACGTCCCTCTTAAGAAGCAGAGGACGTCATCAACCTCTTCAACTTGGAGCTACTTCCAAACATCTGGTAAGAACCAATATATACTGATTTTATGCCGGACGACGGGAACAGAGCTTTGCTTTAATTTGGCCCTAAGTTGTATCATTCCGAAATCACTTTTGAATCACGCGGTGTCCACATGCTGAGCAGCCAATCAGAGAACAGAAAAGCCACGAGGAGTAAACTTCTGGAAACTTCCCGCGTCACACGTCCTCTTCTACACTGAGACTTGAAGAGACGCACGCCCGTTTTTCTCACGTCCTTTTTTCTGACCTTTATCGGTCCTTTTGCTGCCAGCTTTGTTTTCTTTTGCATCGGGTGTGTTGGTGAGTTACCGTACGGCGGGTCTTGGCGGAAATACTCTTCCAATCGTTTGCGGTGAGTGTTTTTTGATTTGTTTCCTTTGACAGTCATGGCGGAGGCCCCTCCCCCCAGAATACAAACATCCTTATCTTGGGTCATTCCTTTGTTGCCCGCCTGCACTCGTTCCTGCAACGGCGCACGGTCACAGCCTCTGGCAGGGAGATAGATCAGAGTTTCTGGTGTGATAACTGTAGTTTCACCTTCCGTTTTGTTCCCGGGTGTACTGTACGATCTTTTGACTACAGTTCTTATTTGTGGGATGAACTACCCCGGGTTGACATTGTATACCTAGAGTTAGGTTGTAACGACTTGTGCAACACAGCTGTCACCGGAGGAAGTCGCATACCAGCTAACTGATCTGGCCTTAGCTTTGAAGAATAAAACAGAGGCCCGTCAGATCACAGTTGGCCTACCCTTGAAACGTGTTTTTGACCCGCCAGGTATCCCTTACAATGACCGGTGTGAGCGCTGTGTGTACAGCATGATCGACTTGATTTCCAGAAGTCAAAACCCTGGCCTCACATGGTGGAGCCACAACCGCATTTTGGACCGCTACCTTCCCTCCCTTTTCCAACAGGACGGCTTACACTTCTCAGACTATGGAAATTTCTTATATTTCAAGAGTATTCGAAGAGCCATCCTGAAGGCTTTGGATTCAATTTAAAGAATAATTTAACAGACTGCCCTTCCCAAATTTGTCTTGTTTTGGTTTTCGAACTGACTGCACCTCCCTTTGCACCTTCGGTGGGTTACCGTGGTGCCAGGGGGGGATGCCTGAAATTCTGTTATCTATATGATAGAACCTTTTAGAAATTATCCCATGGATTGATTTTTCCGTGTAAAGGCGGGTACGCTGGTACCCAAATTTGTTTTTGATTCTGCTTTCGGAATCGACTACATCTCCCCTTGCACCTTCGGTGGGATACCGTGGTGCTGGGAGCAGATGCCTGACATACTAATTTTTGTCACAGACCCTCCTGGAAATTTTCCCCGAACTTATCTTTACATCGCAAAACTTTTTCGTAGGCACTTTAGCGGGCTGCCATGGTGCCATCCTGAAAAAGAAAAAATAACTAATTCCCAGTCAAAATTATGTAGCGGATCCAATCGTGGTGTCCATTACACTTTCGGCGGGTTGCCGTGGTGCTTAGGGCAAATGCGTAAAAAACTCCCGTAAGCCATTTTATGAATTCCCAATTTTTCTACCGGGAATTGTTCTCTGGCATGAGCCTGAGACTCAGTCATAAATTTTATGCGGAGGCAGGCGTACCACAGCCAGGCGTTCATATGAAATCATGTGAGCAAAATGCTGCAATAAAGTATTACTAAACATCATTATCCTTGTTTACAGACATGACAAACTTTATCTAATATGTAAAATAGTTGGCTGTCACAATGTCTAATCTTCTGGGGTAATGTTTGTTCATGTTCATCTACAGGCTGATGCCAGAGAGCTCCTTACTTCTACTGTGACAACAACTATCAACAGCATCATGGTAAAGTTTGACGATCTGGCAGTATCCATTATGCCATTGGCAACGGCAACAGCAGAAAAGCACAAACAGCTTTTCAATTGTCACAAGGGATTTTCACGAAGTGAACCAATGAATGAGGAGGCAGGGACATTACCGTATTACAGCCTTTACAATCATACCTAAGTTGTGTTGTATCCGTTCTGGAACACTCTTGTCAATTTGCTGAATCAGTTTGCCGATCATATATTACGTCAAACAGACTAGAGAAAGAAAAAAAAAATCAATTGATGACTGTGACATCCAACAAACCCATCTAAATACTAAGCTGAACCAGCCCCCACTGAGCCAGAGGCACAGTCCCCGAAGTCTGGGTTTCCAAGAGGCTGGACAGCTGTAAGATGAGAAACGACATAACCCTTATAACCCATGAGTAAGCTGGATGTTCTGCCGATCGTTAAATTTTTAGAAGTCTAGGTGCCTCTAGCCTGAAACGTTAGCCCGTTTTCAATACATTTTTTCTGTCACCAGTTTTTACAATGAACTCATTTGCAAGCTATGATGAATTGCTGATTTTCATAATCTGTAGATTTTTACTGTGTACGGCTTCTGGTGCGCTATATGGGGTGCATGGTCCTCATAGCTAATCGATGTTGTTTGATGTTCATCTCAGGTATAGCTGATGTTCATCTCAGGTATTGCTGTAGAGAAAACACAAAAATAAGAAACATAAATTAGTATCATTATGCTCTGAAAATCTTCATGACAGTTGGTAGCGACCGGAAAGCAAGGCATCAGTTGGACAGCATGGCTCTTGAAAGGGATAACGTCAGCGGCCTTACATCTGAATTCTGAATCTATTGAGTACTCTATTGGGAGAACTAGTAGCTCTACCATTCTCACTTTTTAAAATAATACTGTAAAATATATTAAAATCTTCTACTTGCTTCTTCTATATACCGATACTACATAAACACCACCAATAACAAACGCATCTTTGCATATATACTGTGTAATCATTTGGAACAAGTCTTACGAAAATATTGCCAAGTACACAGTTCTCGCCAGCCAACACGTTAACAAGATAATCCATCACAGATGTCAGCCGCGCCCAGCCGCGCCCAGCCGCACACATGCATGCATCTTAGGCTAGGGACAAATAGTTTGGACTAACTGACATGGCGGCGACACACTTTCCACAAACTGCCAGTAACAGAACACGGAGCTGAGTGGCTCAACTAACGACAGGACCGATTGAACTTGTCAACATTTACATACGAGTAGCCCTAGAATCTTAAAAATTTATTCTACGCACGGTGACCGCCACAAAAGCGACAATTTGTAAAGATAAAGGGACCTGAAAATGACCCACCTCTCGCCACCGCCCTTCCTCTCCAACTAAAGCTGTGTGGTTGTGCGACGGAAAATCTGCCTGTATCCATCCGCCGCGGAACTGGTCAGATGGCATGTGCACCAGCAACTAAATTATACCAAAGAATATTATTCTACTAATTTACGTAACAAACATAGCACAATAAGAAAATGAGGCAAACTGTTTAAAAACGAAAACTTGTTACCAGGATGCTCCGTTCTTGCCCGCACTACTTTCTGGCGGCACTTGTGTACATCCTGTCTGAGGCGGATATTCGGTGGCGTGGCCCAGTGAGGCTCAAATAGGGTTTTGCCTCGGGGTTTGTGTTACAAAACGAAAATGGCTGGTTGTCCAATGTCATGATTATATCATCCAACGCAGTCGTTAGTGGAGAAGCTAACTTGCCTTACTTCGAAAAGATAATCGAAAATTAACAAGATGGTATGGAAAAAAAAAGATAGCGACTTTTAATATTAGCTCTTTTTTCGTTTCGCTCCCGAAGACTATTCTGGACTTTTCAATGGTCCATTTTTAAACCAAACGTCGGTTAACATTAGATACAAATATTACCAAAAATCCCTGATTTGTACAATATTTGAAGACTAGACTATTAACTACTTTTTTTTTAATTTCTACGTCGGCAAGTGAAATACGGAGTCTACTGGGCATGACAAACTTCCTCTCTCGATTCATTCCCAACTATGCAACTACCCCGAGTTGCTTTGCGCGCAGATAGGGGTAAGATAGAACAGACAACATCATTCGGGTTTCGCAAGGCAGAGAGGTGCGGGCGAACTTGGCCACATCAAGGAGTGTCCCCACTCTCCCACTGCCTAATCTGGTAACATTCCGGACTGTCGTAAGGATGTATAACGGACACAGATATATAGCGCACACAGATATATAACGGAAACTGGTAGAATAACCTATGTAGATTTAGTGGCATGTAGAGGACAGCAAGAGCAGTAAAAATACTGGCAAACAGACAAGAAACTAGGTGCCTTACATCCCTGGAAAGGGAACGAACGTCACTGAGAAAGAAGAATAAAGTTTTGTCTTTTGTCATATGGTGTGCCATGGTCATTACCTTAAGGTCTCATTCATGTATTACTCCGAGTGTACCCTACCCGGACAGTAGCAAAGTGACATGGGATCAGGTACTGTCGTGAAACCACTTCGGGACCTGACAAAGCAGAACGTCCCATGGAACTGGGACAACGAGTCATTAGTGGAGAAGTACCTTAGGTACATATAGTGGATTTGTACCTTTTTTTACAGAATGAACACGTTGATCGACCGGCCAGGTCAAGGTACGTCAGGCACAGTGTGTCAAATTCCCGGGAAAAATTAAACGAGGGCCAGAGAGAACCCACCGCAAAAACCAACAGGTTTCTCAGAGACCTTCTGCTCACTTCCCTGGATAGGGTCCGGACAATGGAGCGCTTTGCCTGCCCTTCCCCCAAGGCGACGCCAACAACAGCACGAGGATGGTGACCGGTACTCTGACACTGATAGCGACAGTGCTTACTCTTCTGCGAACAGATTTAACATACTGTTCGAGTGCGCAGCGGGTGTATTCTACCATAGCAGCAAATGTAAGTAGCTTCTAGGAAATCGGTTCTCACACATCCTTGTGAGGTATAACATGTCTTTTATTCCCCGGTGATCTCCAGCCTCACCCTGCCAGCTGGCCTGCTGCACATGCCCCACACAGCTCGGGCAAACTCCAGCCGACCGGAGTGGGGACCGAGTCGCAGGATGGCGGCTGCCCTGTTCCGGGGATTGTGGTATGGCTCCGACGGTATGTGCCACTACTCCCGTACCACCATCTACCCCATCAAGCTGGAGTATCTGTCTACTCTCCATTCTTCGGGGAACCGCCCAGGACAGAAGATATGGACATGTTATGCTATGCCCATAACTACCGAGGAGGAAGGGAAGCCACACACTAAGAAGTGACGTCGCCGGGCCTTGACCTAACTTACGTTAAGGTCATTGGGTTCGGCGACCTCCAACCGGCGTATTGGTTCATGATAAAGCACCGTGAATGGGACAGTAACAAGGTTGCCGGCATCCGAATGACTGCCGGTTGCACCTTTACGTGCTCGAACAAAGCCAGGATGGTGAAAGTGAGTGTGAGACTTGGCGCTAGGGAAAGTATCGAAAGTAACAAAACCGCTGTTATTCGCGTCAGAAGGATATATATGTTTAGGGACACCATATATAGAGTACCGTATAACTTAGAGTAACCGACCTCTTGTTCGTGCACTTGCTGCACTTGACCATGACTGGCATATGTAAGGACTTGTACCATCAGTTGTGTTACTGGTGTAACTGTTAAAGGTCTGTTAACTTTAATAACATGTGTTGTGTAACAATATCTTGTTTCCTGCAGAAGTTCCCGTTTTCTGTTCTATCTGGACAAGGCTCCACTGTACCCCATAGCGGCTTTGGACTAAGAGTGCCGGAATGGGCAACAGAAGAGAAAGTGCTTGAGATGGCTGCTGAGAAGCTGATAGCGATGAGAAAAATCGACAGTGGGCAGTTGGGACATCTGCTTCTCTGTGAAGGGGACGGTTCGTGGTTTAAGTATGTCCCCGGGACGAAGAAACCCTTCGTTATTAGGGACTACATGGAGTTCCGGGATATGCTTCCCAGCAAGCTTCACCTATATGTGATGACGAGGATGGATTACATAGGTGGGTACAATGTTATATCTCTTTACTCTTAATGCAGTTAATGAGATTATAGTGCATATTCCTGATATGAAATAGTTAAATGCACTTTGTACTTTTAGCCAAAACCAACCTTTTCTAAAACTCTGAATTGTTTGACAGTGCTGCAGAAGTCCAAAACAAAACAGTGCAGGGACAAGCACTGGAAAGAAGCCCGACTGCCAGCGGATCAAGTGAGTAACTACATACTGCTGTAATTTATTGAGTCGCACTGCTCACGGCTAGAGTTTCCACCTCTATGTCTTGTACCATGTCTTGTACTTTGCTGTTTCAATAAATAAAAAATAAAATAATAAAAAATTCCCTGGAAAAATTAAATGAGGGCCAGAGGGAACCCACCGCAAAAACCAACAGGTTTCTCAGAGACCTTCTGCTCACTTTCCTGGATAGGGTCCGGACAATGGAGCGCCATGTCTGCCCTTCCCCCAAGGCGACGCCAACAACACGATGATGGTGACCGGTACTCTGACACTGATAGCGACAGTGCTTACTTTTCTGCGAACAGATTTAACACACTGTTCGAGTGCGCTGCGGGTGTATTCTACCATAGCAGTCACCTGCGTACGATGTTTGAGGAAGGGTATGTCAAGGCTGGCAACAAGTTGTTGCGTACCGTGCTGGCAGACATCAGCAGCGAGCCACTGTTGGCGGGTTGTTGGGCGCTGGCCATCACCTACGTCCATATCACAGAACCGTACTGGAGACTGGTGGAGAGCAACAACGTCCACATCATGGACCTCACTTAGTCGCTCCAGGAAGTACTGGCCCGGTTCCAGCAGTGGTCCAGAGATGTAACACCCCTCCTTCAGCCTGATTTGCCACCTGTCTTCTCCACACCGACTGGTCCACTCACGCCAGTTAAGGATAAGCTCTTCTCGTCTTTGTACAGTACAACTCTTTCATACCTAGAAGGCTAGAACTCTTTCGTCAATGTAATGCCCGCGAAATCTTTGTGCTTGTGTTGTATAATTTTGTTTAATGTTGAGAGATTTTAACAATATCGGAAATTCTCTGTCTTTTAAACTAATAGTATTCTAAATGTAATGTTTTCTTTTTATAAATGAGATGTAAAATCAACCCAATTTAGTCTTGTTGAAGACTACAAAGTTGAGTGCTTAATAAAGTTTACAGTAACCCCAGTGAGTAGATAACAGATCTGACAAAACAGGCGCTGGAGGGCTAACATCGGAGTGGTGATCCAGCGACGGTTCAAGGACCAGGCAGCCCTCGCCAACAGCAGTGATCCGACCCTGAGAGCTGACACGGCAGACATGAACAAATCCAACAAGCGAAGCGAGAACGATTTTGGATACTGGTCCTACCTGCAGACTGCCAAACCATCGATGGGTGGAATGGCTGCAGAGGGACAGCTAATGTTCAAGCTCAACAGCACGGACGCTTGACTGGATGCACTGGCCACAGAAGATCCAGCAAAGTTCAAGTCAATCATGTTGCAGGCCAGAAGAAAGATCACAGTGGCATAAGAAGTACGAAGACAGAAAGAAAGAGCTGCAGGAGAGGGAGGAGACGTCAACTGCTGTTTTGGTGAACTATTTACCTAACTTCACAGTGTTATTTTGATATGAAATATTTTACATTACAATTTATCTCTTTAAAATCATGTATAAATCAATCCCCTTTCTCGTGTTCTATGGTTCAGGACAACCCAGTGCGCGGACGTGCTTTTGCCAGGCACAATGCGAGAAGAGATGGGCTTCTACAACCCGACCCCCCAGTACAGCAGCCAACCCCGGACGTCAGGGTAACACCCGACCCCCCAGTACAGCTGTCAGCCCCCGGGGACGTCAACGCGGCAGCTACTGACCCGCCAGGACACGACGTGAGGGATCTGGTGGACATGTCGGGTTTGTCCGACACTCTGCTGCAGTTGGGCCTGGATGATGACGAGCCTGCTACGCCAGGCCCTGGGGATGAAAGTGAGGCCGAGGAGGATGGCAACCCCCCCAATCGAAGAACCACGACCCAGCGGAGGCGCACCAGGGGAGACACCACATCCCTGTGCTATCCACTGAAGAACACAGGGAGCGTATCACCAACCTGCGGGCCAGACGCCGCCAGAATCTGAAGGTAATGATGGTTCAAGGAACATCTACTGTATTCTACACAATGACTCTAATACCATGGCATACACTGTTACTTTCTATCCCTTGCTCAATTTTTATACATTATTTATTGTCTTTTTCCCTGAGGACCGGATATTAGCCATGACACTACAACAGCTGCAGTCACTTCTACTCCTGGTAGTCCTAAGGCAGCCCTCTGTCCTCTTCGACATCATGTATGTTGAATCACAGCGAAGAACTCGAGGTGCTCAGGGCAGAGGCAGGATGTGTAACTCAGTGACCTAGTCTATTTGTAACTTTTTTTTTCATGTCATAGTAGTATTGGAATTAAATTAGTAGTTGAATTAAATACTTGCGAGAGTGTACCCCTACGACTTCCTGACCTAGTACACCTATCCCCCCCTCCCACCATTCAACACAGAACAGGTTAACGCTATTGTTGTAGAAAATAAGGTTTGTTTATTTAGATTTTGACAACTTGAGTCGATTCCATGGCGTCATATGTTATAGCTGACAGCTCAGAAGCCAATGAGCAACAACTGCAAGTGCTGTGGGAAGAAGCACGCACCTAAAAAATAAGCACGCGGCCCCGCCTACGGAGCAGAGTGCGTGGCGTGCCATGGGAAGAACCACTTCGCCAAGGTTTGCAGAAGAAGTGCAAAACCACAGAAGAAGAAGGTCCATGTTGTGGAGGAAGAGAGTTAAGTAATGACCATAACAGAGAAAACATAGAGCATGACCGATACCAAGTATGCAAGACAGGTTCATGCAAGAATGAACCTGGCAGGTCAGATGGTCACGTTCCAACTGGATTTGGGAGCCACGTGCAATGTAATGCCAGAACAGGTTCTGCATCAGCACAACATCCAGCACAAAGTAACGGGACCAAAGCGAGCACTGAAAATGTACAACAACACAGAAATCATCTCTGAAGGTGAAACAGTCATCAAGATGACTAATCCGAAGACCGGTCAGATATACAAGGTGAACTTTGTTGTTATCAACTCGAACAGCATGCCGCTGTTAGGAGCAAACGCAATCTAACAGATTGGTGCGGTTACTGTTCACTATGACAGAATCTTAGCACTTGATAACAGCAAGCTCAAACCGATGGCAGGTACGGTCAGCAAGCCAGTAACAAAGAAGAGTCTGCTGGAAGAGTACCCAGACGTCTTCACTGGTACTCTTCCCTTATCTTGTAGCACATATTAAATTTAAATGTTTGACCAGGAGAATCCAATGTACAGTATTTGTACAAGTCATGTCTGAGAACTTTCGGAGCTATGTGGAAGGTCACATTTGTAAATCATGCAGCTTGGATGGCACGGCTAGTTCCTGTGCGAATTATAGTTGTGATCAATGGGATATATTTCCTGGGAATTGAGGGAACTTCATTGTGTGGATTGCAAACTAGCCTGATACTGTGTCTGACTAACTCCTGTGTCTTCTGATTTTACAGAAAGCTGTTTTGATGAAAGTGCGTGGGTAGAAGAGACGGATCAGGAAGACAAAAGACAAGACAACCAGGCAAGTCTTTTAACTTAAAAGATGTTATCACGATTGGATGATAGTTCTTTTCTATACAAAGACTAGCTAACACAGACAGAACAGCGTAATGGCACAGTCTGGTGAATGGCTCAGAACTTAAGAGGTGCCTGGTTTGTATCTTGCCATATCACTATCATTAGTTACATTACTTACCTAAAAGCTGTGAACCCACATTACTTACCTAAAAGCTGTGAACCCAATGCTCCACAAATCCAACAAAGAACTGTTTGCACTCTCATCGGGGGGAAGAGACCATTCCATCTCAAAACTCTTCACAACGTTCCGTACAATTGTTGGGTCTCCAGGTTTCATCCATTCCGCTCCAACGAGCCAGGGCCAAGCCTCCAAGGACACAGTGCCGCCAACTGCTGATCAGACGCCCATGGAGGAAGAAGATGTGACAGATCAGGTGTCAAGGCTCAAGGCCCAGTTTACTGTAAAAGCAGCAAAAGTCACAAGAGTGAACAGTGAAGCTGAATCTGTTGAAGACAGACCATAGCAAAACACACTAAGATGTCACCTTGCAAGTCCAGTTATGTCCGACCACGAGGACCTCGAAAGCCGGAATGCCGACAGTAGTAGAAGCCAGAATTCTGACAGTAGTAGACGCGAGGCAGGCACTACAGATACAGATACTAGTGCAGAGAGCGACGGTGAATTCGTTGCAGAGGAGTTTGTGGGCGCCTATCAAGACGAGCCGTTAGCTTTGCCAGGAGAAAACGAACGTCGCGCACAAGAAGTTGATGAGGACGGCCTTCTGCCAGCCACCTTGGATGCGCGGTACGAAGGAAGAATTCACAAAGATGACTGGTGAGAAAGCTATTCTTTCTTTGATATGTGGCAGAAACAAATAAAACCGGCCGTGCTCGCTTCATGAATTCTTTGGCAAGTCACAACTTACCGTTAACTCAGTGGTCACATTCCTGGTGGTAAACGAAGTCGGGCAATACTGTTAGTTCTTTTATTTATTCAGTTTTCTTGTGTTACTAGGTGTAAGTGTAATCAGTGTAGCCACCAGAGGGCATGCAGCAGGGGGGAGATAGGCCCCTGATATCTTCGGACAACGAAGCCAAGCCAACCACAATCAGTGCGAAACTGATTTGCTGGAAGGTGTCAGAGAGTACTGGTGTTGCCATGAGGTTGGCCCGGAAATTGGCAGACTCCATTTTGATGCCAGCATCGAGCACATAGACTGTATCACTCAGCACCAGGACTACATCGACCTTACCAAGAGGGTGGTTCTGCAGCAAGTTGGTCCCACTGCTGAGGGACAAGCAGGGTCGGCCCACCTCCGAAGAGCTGGACAGGATATCAATGTGTAAGATATGCTTGGACATAAAATCTATACTTTTATATGACTTGAAGCATCATTCTTTATTCATCAAGTAACATCGGAAACATTCAAATTCCTACTTGGACTAAACTGGACGATTACTAGTATGTTTATGGTGCCCAGGAAAGGAGCGAGCTTACTTGATTAGAAGAGGGCCTTTGTTTGCTATCTGGCTTCAACAGGCAGCAAACTACGTAGTTAAATTGCTAAATTTAGGCTGCTTTATAAAGTGTGTGGAGCATAAGCCTCGCAGTGGGGTCGTGTGGCGCAGTCGGTAGCGCGTTCGGCTCACACCCCAGAGGTTGTGGGTTCGAACCCTGCCCATGTCACCGATCTTGTGCCCTTGGGAAAGGCACTTTACACTACTTTCCTCACTTCACTCAGGTGAAAATGAGTACCTAGCTTCGGTTAGGGACGTCCCTCGGATAGGACGTTAAATGGAGGTCCCGTGTTTGGGAGAGCCACACCCCATGCACGTTAAAGAACCCACCGCACTTATCGAAAAGAGTAGGGGATCTTCCCGGTGTGAGTGGTTCAAAACTTACAGTCCGGTCTTACGCAGCTTGTACATGTGCGCACATGTACAAAACTGGTGTGTTACGCCTGAAGGCGGTTTACCGGTTATGCGAAACAAACAAACAATACAAAACAATGACTTTTTAGTAGAGTGTGACAGTGGGTTTCCTCAACACTGCTAAGCTGAACTAAAAATCATAATGCATAAACAATGCCTTTGTCCACTCCAGGCCAGCTTTAAGTTAATGTTGCTGTAGACCAGCAGCAACCTGCATTCTCTTTCATTTACCTCACAACAAATTAAACTATATATTTTGAATCATCGGGAGGACGATGAGGATACCCATAAGTACAAGAAGGAGATGGAGGAGGAGAGGAAGCGGGGAGAGGAGAACAGGGTTCTCAACAAGCTGGAGCTGCTCTGTGACCACCCTGACCCCGTGACAAGAGCCTGGGCCAAGGCAAAGTGGAGGCAGGCAGTCGTAGAATTCAAACGTATGTTTTTCGTTTTCTTTTCATCCCAATCGCTATTACCTCATTCATAAGACAAGAGTTACACGACCTTATACCCTTTAGATTGACGAATTATACAATCTTATGAAAGTTGAAAAAAAAATTAAGAGCTACAACAAAAGGAAGTGATTGGCGTAGCAGATAGTGACTGATTATAATTAGAGATCTATTATAAGTCCTATGGTTGGCTGTCAGATAATTTCAAGGATATCACTTCTAGTCCAAGATACAATGGTCTAGCCCTCATTATGCTAAATGTGTGTTTCTTCTTCACAGGCTGTCGTGAGGAGGGGTTGGGCTTTCTATGCTTGAAACTGCAGGACTTGCAGCTGGACAACTGACCTATCACTTATCTGTCGTGAGGAG